>NW_008600015.1:8798-14157 GCF_000691845.1 Merops nubicus
GAATGCAGGTGCAACATTACCTGAAAGGCTCAGACTCATGCACATCCAATGCTGTTCCTCTGATCCTCCCCTCTTTCAAGGCTTGTGCTAAGGCTTTCTCATCGACCAGCCCTCCCCGGGCTGTGTTCACTAAGAAGCAGCCCTGGCGCATCTGGAAGAAATAAAATATTAAGTGGGTTGAGAATGAGACCTTTCATGGAAGCTAAGTGAATCTTGGGAAGTCTACTGGAAATGAGCAGGAGCCTGCAGTTATTAGATGAGGCCTGGACGAACTAGGAGTGCTCTCACTGCAAAGCTAACCACAGGGGAAATGTCTGCAAGCAATGCTTGAGAAATCTGCTTTAAAAATGAACAAACAAAACCACACGACAACGAGGGCAAAAGTGGAACTCACAAGTTTTGCACTCCATATTCATCCTACTACATTAAAAAAGAAAGAGGACATGAATCAGGTATCCAGCTACACCAAACTGGACTACAACGCCCAGATGTCTCTCAGGAAAGCACTGAAAAGCATTCATAGACTACTGAATCAGAGCCCGAGACTGACTTTGCAGTGGGCTTGGGCAGAAAGGCTTTGGCAGAGCTGTGTAAAGAAACCGACGTGGTCCCGGCCACACCACATCTGGCTCTGACCAGCAGAGACAACTATGCATTTTACAGCTAATTTGAAGTTACTGAATCACCTAAAACATTCTTTATGAATTAAACTGCTTGGCAAAAAGAGCCAATCCCCCTCTTCTCTTAAGGTGAAGTTTTACACAGCACAAAGCACAGGCACCCGGGTCCACACGCTCCCAGCCCCAGAGGGAGCAGGAGGCACACGGCAGAGGCAGCAGGGTTCACACGCTCCCGGCCTCTGTCAGAGCAGCAGCTGCAGTTTGCATTCACTTCCACAGCGCTCTGTGGGGGAAACCAAGCTCCTGCTGCACCTGTTTAATAGTGAAGTCATTGATGAGGTGATGGTTATGTTCATTCAGGCTGCAGTGCAATGTGATGCAATCGCTGTGCATTAGTAGGTCCTGCAGGGTTCCTACTCGCTGCAAGCCCAGGGATCGCTCCACTCCGTCCGGCAGATAGGGGTCATAGAAAATCACGTTGAAGCCAAAGGACTTGGCTCGCAGAGCCACTGCCTGTCCAACTCGGCCTTCACAAAAGAAAACCCACAATCATCAAGGAAAGGTAAGACAAACTTTGCAGACAAGATACTGGGCTAGACTTGGAGCCTACATTGGAGTCTACTGCCAGGGCCCAAGGTACTGCAGCCCTGGAAAGCCCCAGGACTGCCACAGGGATCCAGAGGAAGTTATTTCCCATGTGGCTAATTCTAGTCCTTCTCCATGCAATAGCCAGAGCTTAGCCTAAAAGGAGCTCTGCTTTTTTAAAACAAAGCCCTGGGCCCTGAGTCAGAGGCAGTAATAATCTGGTTACAAGAACTTGGAGAAGGAACTGGTGGCTTTGCTACTGATACAGGAAACAGTCACTGAGATGAGCTGTCTGAATGTTCCAGTTCTTCCAGCCATTTGAATACAAAAAAAAAAAGTCCCCAATCCCATGACACACACCCAACTCTTGAAGATATTCACCATCACAGAACAGGGCACTAGCATTCCTTGTAAGTCAGTGTGTTTCACAGTGAACAGCTGTACATTTATCCCTTTTGTTTTTCCAGCGCATGACTCTTAGGTTCCCAAAAACTTCCACGTTAACTTTTCAGGCTAACAGTTCCCATCACTTACCTAGTCCAATGATGCCCAAAGTCTCCCCACGGATACGCACAGCGCCTCCAGCCACCTCTCGAATCTGCTCTACGCTGGAGGCCCGGTTCCCCTCCCTCATGGCCTGATGCAGCCACGTAACACGGCGATAGAGGTTCAAGATGTGGCAGAGGGTGGAGTCAGCAGTCTCCTCTACTGAGGAGGAAGGGATGTTGCAAACTGCAATGCCTACAAAGCCACAGAGGTCATATAAGATTTTTAGCACACAACACTAAACCAGCATAGAGCTCTTCAGGCACAAGTGCTGAAAGATAATTCGGTGCTCCAGAACTACAGCCAAGAAACACAAGATTAATTTCAGAAGCTCATTTTACAGCAACACAGATTCAACCAGCCAGCTTTATAACCCCCGGGCAGTACCATTGCCTCCTTGTAAATACCCATTGGATTGACACACCAGGGGAAAAAAACAAACAGACAAAAAAACCCCAGCAGGCTGAAATGAATAAAGTAGGTCATACGGACGATGCAAGAATGACTGTTTCAGAAGATCTGCATCCAAAAAGATACACTCATTCCAGAGATACTCCTGGCAGATTAACTGGCAGGCTGTAAAAGAACTAAGACAGATGGTTGAGCTCTTTCATGCCTCACAGTCCAGATGCTCACTGCAAGCATCAGCTTCCCCAGGAGCAACAATAAGTAACTAACTCATTAAACACAAAGAGAAGTCACAGGAGCCTCTCTAAATCCATTTGAAGCTACATTTAAAAATAAATACATATAACACTCCCACTCTAGAATAACATACAGCCACAAGGGACCATAAACTCCATGGCTAGAACTATCAGGTAAATTCCTAACACAAACATAGTTAAAGTCCTGGAAGCACAAATTACTGTCAGGAAAGATGAAACTCAGTAGCAAAATCTCGTAATTCTTGAGAAGTCTATTAAAAAAATAAAAAAAAAAAAAAAAGGAGAGAGGCTGGCAACATATCAGTTCACTGCTGCTATCTTCCATTCAACGAACTAACCAAGAAATAAAAATAACTAGATGAAAAAAGTCCCTTCCCAAACGTAACCCTAGCCACTTGCCAAACCAAGGAAACTCCGCCTCCAAAGTCCCCCACCTATCTAAAAACTAGGAACAAAATCTAGGCAATGGCTGAAGGCACATAAAATTCAGCAACACATCATTCTTTCATAAGGCTGCTCTAGAGAAAACATTCAACTAAACCCAGACCGCACTCTCCCAAGAGAACTCAGAGAGCAACAGCCCCAGACACTGACACCCTCACTCGACCAGGTCTTTGCAACCGTGCCTTAATGTCACACAGACAGCTGGGAGACCATGACAGGGGGAGACAGGGAAACCCAACCCCTTTTAACCTCACTGGTTACCATCTCCCTGAAGCCCAGACGAGCCACACGCACCCACCTCTCACACAGACACAGATCTGTGTGTACAGGCAACATTATACCTGAACAGAAGAGAACGCAAATACACACAAGAGCTTTTTGGTCTGATTTGAAGACTCAGAACACATAAGGAACAGAATCTTACCTCGGAATGGATTAAAGGACCTGGCTAGGCATGAAAACAATCATTAATTGTCCATGAAAGAGCAAATCTGGCCACGCATAAGGGTTTTCATAATACCGCTCCAAAACAAAAGCAGCAAGCAGCAGACTGATGGTGAAAGAACTCTGACTCAGTTCTCCTTGGGCTAAGGAGTGTGGGATGGAAGGAAAGGGAAAGCTTCTGAACGAATCAGGTATGGATGGTGACTTTGAAGTAGAGAACCCTAAGAGCAGATTATGTTCCAAACTCAGCCCAAACATGTAACGGTTGTATGAGAGGCAAAGACCTCGCTAGGAACTCTCCAGACTACTCAGTCAGATCACTCAGATGAGGAGACTCTTCAGACCTCCTTCAAGCACTAGACCAATACACACCCTCCACTAATCTGCAATTCCTCTGTTCCTACAGATCTGGAAACCGTAATGTCCATTTCAATTGCACACAAACACCTGTATTTGACTTGAGCTTTATCTGTTCTGTGTTACATTAAAAAAGGTTTCAAGTCACTGACACAAACCTAAAAAAGGGGCAGGGCACTTTGATGATCCACCTCACTTAAGAGACTACAAGGTCCAGAGGTCTCACTGCCGTATGTTTAATAAATAGCAGCTTTTTGTCACCTGATCCAGAGCCTCTTCACATGCCTAGGGCTCTAACGGGATCAATAATAGAAGCGTTGAATGAGAACCAACCTGCATATAAAAAATTAATAGGAAAACTCACTTATCAAGAATTTACAATGAGTTTATCCTGCATCAGCATTTGCAGGCTGCTTTCAGACATCAGATTGCTCAATTCTTACAGCCCCCCCCAAAGACACCTAGCTGCCGAATTGAGATTTCAGAATCCCACACAACAGCAAAGACACTGTCAATTGCAGCAGAGCAACATGAGAACTGAGAAACTTTCTTTCAAGCCACCTACCGGCCCTGATACAGGTCAACAGGTCAGCTTCCTAAAGATGCCTGGCACTTAGCAGCTCCAAATCTTTTTACTGGAAAGGTTTTAAATGCACTCAGCTATAAAACAGAACAGCATAGGCAGTGCCGCACGTCACACTCAGTTCTGATCACAGCAGAGTCCCCTGCTGCCATCGTACCTAATTCTGCAGCAGACTTGATGTCAACGTTGTCATAGCCGCTGCCAATACGCACAATGACCCTGAGGGCTTTGAACTTCTCCAGATCCTGGCGAGAAAGGGTGATGGTGTGATACATCAGAGCTCCTACTGCCTCGTTCAGCACCTACAACAAAAAACAGTCCGGACCAGTCTCTGCTGTGCTCGCCCTATGAGGCAGAGCTCTGTGTCTGAAGGCTTGCACATCTTCTTGCCCACCTTTTCATGGATTTCCTGAGTTGACTGAGCATCACAAAACGCCACTGTAGCAACATCCTTCAAGATTGGCATCTCCACAGTGCAATCTCGTCCATCCAGGAGGGCAACCAGTGGCCGTGCGGGCATTGGGCCATTCACGATAGGAGGCCGTATGCCTATCAAGAAAGTCAGCAGGAGTGATTACATGAGTAATCTTATCTTGAAGACAAGAGTTCTGGAGTTCTCTTTTGGCAGTCCAACAAGTCACTAGTTCTGTTAGAATTCTATAGTATTTAGCAAGAAATTAGTCAAAGCAAAAGAAATAAGTGGGAACAAAGACAGGGAAATGAGGCTAGAAGAAACCCACCCTCTGCCACCACAACACAGAGGAAAATGAAACACGTTTTATCAAAGGTGAGATAATAGAGGTGGTCTGCTCAACAGGATATGATCTTACTCTGAGCTCCCAAAACTAGTTAGGAAGCCACTTCGGGCACGCCCCGCATCAACCTGCCCCTCCTCCCACCTCAGAGTGCCAAGGTACCAAGTCTATTTCCTCCTCCTCGAGCGAGCAGAACTCGCACGGTCGCGACGCCTCCAGCAGTCACCGCCAGCCGCCCCCTTCCAGGGGATCGAGGCTCCGACGGCCCCACCCAGCAGCAAGGCCGCCGGCGGCGTGCTGCAGAAGGGCTGCGCGGAAGATCCCCCCTCAGGCACCGGGACGCGGACGGGCTGCTCGTTC
>NW_008600016.1:0-208 GCF_000691845.1 Merops nubicus
CCCTGTCCTACTGCTCAGTCACCCTCTCCTGCCTCCCCTTTTAACCCCCTCGGGAGCGGGGGGAAGGAAGTCGCCGCAGGGTGAGTTTTTGGGCAGACAAAAACTATCCTGCATTGCCCTCCAAAACCACGCTCCTTCAGACAAGCCAAGGCCACCTGGCTTTGGAGAAAACCACAAACAACCCCCCCCCGCAGCCCCGCCGAGCAAG
>NW_008600017.1:0-472 GCF_000691845.1 Merops nubicus
CTTTCTTTCGCTTTCCGTTTTTTTTTTCTTTCTTTTTGTATTTTTTCTAATTTTTCTTCTCTTTTCCTTCTTTCTTCCTTTCTTTTACTGTCATTCTTTTTCTTTTTTCTTTCTTTCATTCTTCTTTCTTTCTTTCGCTTTCCGTTTTTTTTTTCTTTCTTTTTGTATTTTTTCTAATTTTTCTTCTCTTTTCCTTCTTTCTTCCTTTCTTTTACTGTCATTATTTTTCTTTTTTAATAATTCAAACGCCATTTGAAAAATAATACTAATAGCCGCCGTAGTCGGAGTAATAACAAGGACGACTGTAATTATAAAAACAGTACTCAGCGATAACGGTCTCAAATTAAACGCAAAAAAAAATCCCTGGTTCTCCCGGGACGCGTACGAGCTTCAGGTTTTTAAAACATTTTTTACAACGAATCCGTACATGTCCGCGGCTCCCGTTAGCTGAACCTCTACGAATTAGTTTTGT
>NW_008600018.1:0-2103 GCF_000691845.1 Merops nubicus
GCAGAGGCGGGCTGCATCGGGGTCTCTGGGGGTTCTGCCCTCCCTTTCTTCAAGGGGCAGAGTCCATGGCATCGCCCGTCTCTCACATCCTGACTTTAGGCACACAAGCTACAACCATCTCCTTCCTCTGGCTGCCCGTCTGCTTCCTCAAGGTGATGAGTACCTTTCCTGGGAGATTTGACAGCAAATCTGGCTTCCGGGGCCTGAGGCACTTGCTGGATTTTCTCTGGGGCCCAGCTGGACACCACCACTGTGGTCTAGTTGCAATGTCAGCCCACTGCATCCATGGGAATGGGATGAAATATCCAAGTCCAGCTTTTAGCAACTAAACTCTGTGTCCTTGCAGAACCTGTGGATTCTGCCAGGGCAGCGTCCCCCTCCTAATTCTCACCTGGATCCAATTCCCAAGCCCAGCTGCCCTCCCGGTTGCAGCGCAAACACTGTGCAAGGGAAGTCTGCCCAGGCAGGTGAGCCCCCTTTGCCAGCAGCCTGGTTCCCACAGGCCACACGCCACCAACAACAGCTGCAGCTTTCCCTGGGAGATCTCTGGATGTGGCTAGCATTGGAACCACTCTTCAGACACTTCCTCTCAGCAACCCTTGGTGTCTCCATGGGGTTATTTTGGGCTTCCCAGCACTTCTGCAAACAGCTCATTCCCAGTTTCCAGCTGTCTTCAGTGTCGAGTGCTCTTTTGGCAGCCTGCTGTGCCTCCACAAGAAAGGAGCACCCTCATCCCAGTGGATGGGTGTCCCTCACACTGTATGGGCTGGGGTGGTTGTGGGGCCAGCTGGGCACTCTCCTTAGTGTCTGCTGTCATGGCATGACGTTGGACACCTTGAGTTTGCAGTGTCCTGCACCCCCTGACTTCCCCCATTGCTGCTGCTGGACACTTTGGGGGCACGATCCTGATGGGATAGGAGTCCAAGGCTGGGACAGGGGGTTAAAAACAACAGGCAGCCATGAAATCCCCAGAAATCCCCAGATTGAAGCCAGGAGCCCCGTAAGCACACAGGCTGGAGGCTGGTTGGACACAGCTGTTTAATGGACGCTTCTCAGTACAGAGCGGGTGTGGTGACCCATGCACCCATGGCCTTGGCCAAGGCCATGGCTCTGGCCCCATCTCGGACCTGGCATCCGAAAGGTCCCCGTTGGGTTGGCACACCAGGGCAGTAGAGGAAGGTAACGTGGCACTGGCGTGCATCCCGGTCTTGCAGTGGGGATAGTCCCTGGATTAGGGACCTATGCCCTGGCTGGGGAAGGGGGGCTGAGCAGGATGGTGTCCCCACTGAATCGAGAGGTGGAGGTGAGGGATTGACCAGGCTGCACGCCACAGGGCACCACAGCTGAACCAGGGCACGCTGGGTGGGGAGAGGATGAGCGCACTGTGGGGAAGGGGTCAGAGAGGCAGGGGGCAGCTGCTGGGGCTGCCCTGGGACCTGGGCATCCTGAACCCTGACTTGTGTGGGGTGAGGTTTCTAGGGGTCCTTCACCTGCAGGCTGAGCACATCTGTCCACCTTAGGACCACTCGGCATCAACCCTGCCTGGTGAGTGCCTCCTCCCTGCAGGTGACAGCCCCCGTGACTATGGGCTCTGCCTCCTCCTCCTCACCTCCAGCACTTATGCCCCCAGGGAGGTGGGGATGCCCGCTCACCGTGCTGGGAATGGAGTGGGAGCAAACAGGGCTGTTGTGTGACCAGAATGGGGAACAGGGGGAGAGCATCCCTCGGGAGCAGGGGGACAGGAGGGAACAAGGGATGCGTGGGAGCACTGCGGTGCATCCCACCTTGCCCTCCCAACCCCCGGGGCTTTCTATTCCCGGTGCCCCTTCCCACAGTTGACATTAAATAGTCGGTCCCCATGGCTCTGCAGAAGGTTGGGGGTGCATGGCTGCTGTGGGCTCCCCTCGCACCCCATCACTCCCCAGATCTGGTGCCAGGACCACTTCTTGGGGGCAGACCCCACTCTGTCTTGAGGCCCGTGAGGACAGGTCCCCAGTGTTGCCAGACGCTGGGGGGCCAGGGGATGCCGTGAGGCTGGGGATCACGGGGGCAACAGGTTCCTTGCCCCCTGTGCCCCGTGGCATCCCCAGAGACTGGACCCCT
>NW_008600019.1:0-7088 GCF_000691845.1 Merops nubicus
GGTTCCTGGATTTGGAACACAGGAGTGCCAGGTGCCTACAGAAATAGTGCCAGAAGGACACTGCACAAGACATGAAAGAGCTCTTTGTAACCTACGGTATATGAAATGAAGTGCCAGTTTATGTACTTGAGAACAAATAGAAAAAATTACTAACGTAGTGGAAATTATAGCTCGCTGAAATACATATGTTGCACATGTAGTCTTAATTTCTGCTCCATGTTCACACAGAAAGCTACTAGATTAATGCCATAGCATGCTTGTATGTGTGTTTGTAAGTAATGTAACTAAGAAGGGGAAGAGGGGAAATGGTTATATCTGGGTAAGTTAATTATCTGGAAGACTATTAATTTTTACATGCCCTCTCACTGGCTTATAAGCAATTTATTTTCTCATTAAATTGCAGGTTTTGTGAATGTACATTTCTGATAAATACTGCAGTCCTGCTTACCTCAAACTGCCCTTTTCCAAAACACACAATCTAAGAAAGGACTTGTTCTATTGTTAAAACATCTACAGGCAGAAAAAAATGCTAGGACGCTTTGGGTTTTTATTAATATAGTAATATTACTAAAGTAACGAACCACACTGGTGAAGAGCAAAGGCTCTTATACCAGTGTTTGCTCTCTAGTATACAACAGGTTATCAAACATGCACACTGAAGTGACCAAAGTATAACACACAGCTGGTAGATATGTGTAATAAACAGAAGACATTATAAAAGAAGATTTACAGAATCTATTAATATTACCCTCTAGAGAGAAATAGCAAAATAAGTCCTAAAGGGGGTATATGATAAGCCATGGATTAATAAAAAGGTTTGCTTATGCCGCAGTTTTTTCCCTAGGAGTCTAGTTGAAGGGAAACCAAGCAAAGGACAATAAAGAGCAGATATAAAAATTGTTAAAACCCCAGGGAAGCATGAAAGGTCATATTATGGATGCACAGCTTATAATCTGAGCAGCTGCTTTAAAAATCAACAAGAAAAAAAAAATGGAAAATAACTTCAAAAGGAGTATTATTCAGCTCATCATGAAAAATTCAGTAAAAAGGGTATTGCTTAGTGAAACAAAAGTAATGGACTAAAAATGTGTGATTTTTCTTTGCCAAAGTAATTACAGCAGTTGACAAAAATCTGTCCATTTGTCTTACACTGTAAGCTTGCTGAAGGCATTGCCAATAAGTCCTTGTCATTGCTTTTGACATCACAAGCATCTGACTGTGGAAATGACAGACCTGGGGATCAGAGTGTAAATGCAATGCACTGCATAAAGGGCTCAAAATCTGCATCTCACCTACGCAGTCAGTAATGTTCGTTCCTAAGAACAAAAAGACTTTGGAATGTGAGGTTGTACAGGAGTCTGAGCACATGAACCAGAAAGAAAATAAAAGCTAAAGAAAAATGTCCACAGGGCAAATATTATGTCTCATCTCTTTGTTTTGACCTGATATTTCAGATTTATAAAAAGCATTGGCAATAATTGAAACTCTTGTGAGGTAAAAGTATGTAATGAATAATAGGAGTATTTTATGTTTGACCTCCATCCCAAAGCACTTGATTGTATTTTACAGATTTTGCATCTGAACATACAAACTGTACTGCAAACTTGGTTTATTTTTTACTGGTGTTCCACGCTATGGAAACTGAGAAATGTTTCTCTTCCTAATACACTGTGTTGAGAATGTAGAAGAATCTATCAAAATTAGAGCTTCTTGAGAGGGAGTTAAATACATTGTAATGAGATATAAAACCATCATGCCCGGACTGCTCCTTCACATCAATTCTAGATTTGAAATAAAAATGTTTGAAATATATGCTGTCTGTTTGAGCTTATGTCTATGTAAAATGAGCTTGGTTGCCCAGATGCATTCACCTTAGAAAAGTCTCTGTCACAAATATGAGACAATGACTTACATGACTGTTCTGTTTGCACATGCCTGAGTGACTACATCTAGGTCAGTTTGTCCCATTATTCCCAAGGGTTTATTTAGGCTACACAGCTTCACCTATATGCACATAACATTCCCAGATGGTAAAACATCTCCACTTATACCTACACTAGAAAACCACAGAGGGACCACTAAATCAAGATTTAAGACATGAAGAAGGCATGCGCTAGGGCAAGACTTGCTCTAAGATGGGCAAGTCTCTTCTGGGTCTCTTTACACTATCAACTCATTGTCACCTCTCTCTACTATTACATAGGGAGTTTTAAGCTCCATCTGCCATCTACATTCAATATCCACACACACCTCACTGAGCTAGTATGGTACATCAACCTATGATATACAAGGTGGAGGTAGAGAAGACAGCATTTACCAAGTAGAACTTCAAGACACATCTAGTAAAGCACAAGAGAGAGCGCTACCAAATCTCCAACAACCTGGACAGACAAACAGCAAGTTGTTGTCCAAGTAGTTTTGAGTTGTTGGCAGCTTTTGAGCCCACATTCACCATTCCTGAAAACTTACAGGTATACAGGCTGATCCGCTCAACTTCTGTACCCATAGATTTCTGTATGCAGGAAGTTACATTCCTGACCCACTTGTTGGACCTGGTGCTATGTTCAGCTCAGCAACCTGCGTTTTCTGAGCTTTTGCTGCAGTCCCAAAGCAGGCAATGCAAACCTTCAAAGGATGAGAAGCGTAGCAATCTGTTATGCACAGTTAACATAATTATAATCAAGGTCTGTGCCACCACCTGGAATATGTACTGTAAGGGCTACTGAATTCAGGACATGCATCAGCTCCAACACTGCCAGCCTTCAGGTGAGAAATCCAGTGACTAACACAGAGACCCTGCTGTTACAAACAACGGAAGAACAGAGTGAAGTGAGAGCAGTGTCTCAGTGGGAGTGATTCATGCATACTTCTATTAGGCCTACTGGCTGTTCGCAATAATAGCATAGATGAGTATGAACCCCAGTAGGTGTTGGTGATATGTTAGCACCTGTGTCAAACACAAGGCGTCAGCTACACACTGTCTGCAGCACTGCCTTACTTCTCTTGCTCTAGTGCCTAAGGTTGCTCTGCATAATCATCAAAGCTATTTGAAATAGTGAGTCCTGATCTTCTGCCAGGTGACAACAAACTAGGCCTTCACACGTCTGCATACACACCAGCATTGTCTTCTGCTCTGGCAGGATTATCACCATCTCCTGCACCACTTGTAAATCACAGCAGGAGTGGAAACACGAGTTTCATCTGCCCTGCTGGCTTGCAAGTTCATGTATAGTTCTGGGACAGCGATCCTCCTCAAAAGGGCAGCTCATAGGAAGGATATGTCTCCTTGCCAGCACTTACTACACAACAGAAAATGGTAGATTTGTAGAAAGTGGGAGGAAAGCAGAGGAGAAGGGAGGGAGAGAATATGCAAGTCATGGAATTGTTCATAGCCTGGCAAAATGCTATCACTTGCTTCATATATCCAGTATGTATTAATGCCATCTATGAATGATGCCAGGCAAGGAGGTTCACCTTTCCTTTAATGGCTCCGCAAAGGCAGGACCCTCCATTCCACTTCATATTCCTCCAAGTGGTATGAGCACAGCCTCTCTTCCTTGAGATGCTAACAGCAGGACAAGTCACATGAAAGGCAGCATTTACATGTCACAGAGAGAATATCAGGGCCTTTCCAAGGCAGAAAACCCACAAGTTGTAATGTGCAACTACTTTATTGCTTTTTCAAGTGCCAAGTGTACATAAATTCACAATAAAAGTGAATACATATGTTGGCAGTACTGCATGAGTGTCCCATTGATAGCTATTTATCCAGTGAAGCCACTTATTCAGCCACTTATCCCTCTCACGTGACTATGATCAGCTCACAGAGCTTGCCTGGTGCAAAGACCAAGTCCTTCTTCGCGGCAGTTTCACTGTATGACTAGAGGGGTCCGATTTTGGGTTACACTGGCCAAATGACTTGGGAAAAAAAAATCATAAAGATTCGCAGACCACACACGTTTCTTGAATGCATGGCTGATAAGGAACAGGAAGCTTGGCTGACTAGAGATCAGTTTGGAAGCTGCTGCTGAAAGGAAGTCCATGATGGCTGATGACAGATAAGAACGAAAAATAAAATATTCAGCTCAGTCACGGAGCTAGTTAGCAGTAAGGTGTTAGGGAGTATATTCTGGATGGAACATTTCAATATTTTGCATCAAACTCACAATGTGAGCACCTGGCTATAGATGGTAACATCAAAGGATGGATGCTCTGTCAGTATTGATAGAATTGATAGTATTGACAGAATATCTACATCTATTTTCTATGATACATGTCAACAAGATATGATTTTAAAGAGTGCAAAGGACATTTGTTGGCACAAGCAACAATCGTCAAAATAGGTCAATAATGAAACCAAAATGGTCTTGTTGGAAAAGGGCTAAGCATCTACAAAGCATGTTCCTTTTCCCCTCCACTGTTATGAGTTGCAGACTTTGAAGCACAGGTAAGTTTTTATTGCTTCCTGTACACATGAGACTGTAGTCCACTGACAGTCAGATACTTCAAAGGAAAAATATCCTCTGAATCAAACATTAAAATTGAACTCTGAAAATATCAAACTATTATCACCTTGCTATTTAACTAGAAACAGATTTTAAGAAGCTGTAGTTTTAACTTTGATGTATAAAAACACATTCACAGTAGCCTCTTGCTTTTTCTCACTGAAGAATGGCGTGTATGCTACCCAAAACTGAGCTCCTGTGTGCTGTGAGAAAAGAAACAAATTGACAATCCTAAATGTTTCAATAGGATTTTGCTCTGTAATTTCATAATCAAGGCAAGTCTCGCACTTCGGCCTCAGGAGTGCTTGGTGCAGTTACTTTACTACAGTGATCACTATCACTCCTTGCACTTCAAAACACAGCCAGGGTGCCATAACAGTGACAACTGCAACATTATTCAGCTAGATGGCCTGAATCTTCAATCACAAAATTTCCATTTTCTGGAAGAGCTTTTTGGTTAAAGTCCTAGATTATGACTCAGAGAGAGAAAAACCAAAAAATTCAAGTCTGCAACTTGCATTTTTTAATCAGAATGTTGCCCTTCTGTAATTTGAGAAAGAAGACATACCCAAATCCAACATGGGAATTTTTATTTTAATTTAAAATTTGATTTGGCTCACGGTATCTAGCCAGGCAAATTGGGAGAACAGTATCTATAATGTTATAAATTGAGGAAAATATTTCAATTTCACAGGTACTGAAGACAGATGTATCTACACCAAAGACAACATAGTTTATATTCAAGAAGCAAAATAAAGAACACCACATTTTATAATTAAGAAGATTTTAATACATCCTACTTTAGCTTTCTTCTTCTTGAACTATATGGCAGATCTGCAGTAGAACAAACCTATTTCTACCATTCTCTTATAGCTTAAGTCTAATAGGCTTAACATTAGTAAAAATGAGATTTAGCTTACACATCAGCAAAAACAAAGTTTAGAAACCAAACTACTAGAAAGGATAGTTACACTTTGAACTAGATTTCTCAGCTTACATAAGTGATCTTCATACTTGCAAGACATAACTTTCAGAAACACTGCAACAACGTCAGTGTGTTTGTTCCTGCTTTGACCTATAGCTTTAATGCATATCTTCACAAAACCTTTTTCTGTGTTTAGAAAGATGAGGAGACTTTGGGCTTTGTCAGAGAACAGAAAAAGAACCACCTATACTTGTTCTGATAAGGAGAATTTACTACAATGCAGAAGGAACAATAAACAACAGCAGTAACAAGATCCATAACAACATATAACAAGAGGTACAAGGAACGAGATCACTGCATGGGCTCCAGATGGCACCAACGGCTGCACCCCCCGGCCCTGGAAACCCCTGGCTCAGAAACTGCCCCTGCCCCTGGACCACCCGGCCCCGGACTGCCCAGCCCCATGCCCAGCCTGGCCCTGCTGCTATGGGCATGGTGATAGCGGCTGGTCGGGGTGTCTCCCCGGCCTAGAGCCCCCACCCAATAGCAGGTGAAACCCCATCCTACCCTAGCCAAACCAGCACATTCTACCCCTTGTTCCATACCATCTACATCATGCCAAGCAGTTATTTAACAATTAACTCCACACAATTTAGTTCACTGGCTGTTCTCCCCCAGAATCAAGTCCTTTTGAGGCACACATCAGACTTCCCCGTGCTCCTGCATCACCCACCAGGTGCAGCCAGGTCCTTAAACAAAAGCAATCCTGTCATCACCTCCAGGATTCCTGGGTGGTTGGGGTTCCCTATTCTAGCCTGTTGTGTTATCAGGGCAACCCATTTACTCCACGTGGCATCAGTTGCATGGTGTGTGGAGGAGACCCCCTCTTTGAACATCCAGCCCAGCACCAGCAGTCGGCGTGCCAGGAGGAGCTGTGCTTCAGTGCTGACCACTTCTGAGGTAGCTCCAACTCCTTCATATACTGCCAGAATCTCTTTTTCGTTTGGAGTGTAGTTGCCTTCGGATCCTTTGAATCCCTAGCTCCAAAACCCCAGCCTCTGGTCTCCCCAGGTGCTCTCTGACAGAGGCTCCAGGTAGGACCATTCTCCTAGCTGCAGTGTAGAGAATGTTTTCAATATCTTGTCCTGCCCAGACTGACACAAGGACTACTACATGCACAATCTCCCATTTAATTTGTTTAGAAGCTCGTTGCTGCTCAGGGCTCCATTTAAAGTCACTCTTCTGGGTCACTTGGTAGAGAGGGCCCGCAGTCAGACTGTAGTCTGGGATAGGCATTCTCCAGAAACCCACAGAGATGAATTGTATAACCCTAAACAAAAACACAAGGACTACTACATGCACAATCTCCCATTTAATTTGTTTAGAAGCTCGTTGCTGCTCAGGGCTCCATTTAAAGTCACTCTTCTGGGTCACTTGGTAGAGAGGGCCCGCAGTCAGACTGTAGTCTGGGATAGGCATTCTCCAGAAACCCACAGAGATGAATTGTATAACCCTAAACAAAACTTGGCAAACACTCAAAACACATAGCAATGAGAGGATGCTGGCCTGGATGGCTCAAGGATAGCCCAAATTCTAAAAAGGTGAAAGTCTCTTCCCCTGTCTCACCCAATCACGGATTGGGTGAGATCACTGAAAAA
>NW_008600020.1:0-18110 GCF_000691845.1 Merops nubicus
TAAAGAATATATAAATTATTATATAAAGAATATATACATTTATTATATAAAGAATATATCAATTAGAAATATAAAACTGGGATACCCTATGTTAGACAAACTCCATCTCAGGAAGAGACACTTCTTGACCCTGCTTTATGACTCCTTCAAATGTGGCATCTGCTGGGAGAATTAAACACCTCCTGAAGCTCTGCTCCTTTGCACCTCTAGAAGTTCAAGCCTTGCCTGCTATTTAACCTGTGGCCTTCCAGATCATGGAACGACGTTGGCCTTGCTCCTGCAGCTGATGTGCACTGAAGCTTTCTCCTAGGGGACAGTGCCTCCTGTGACAGGAGTATCCCACCCTTGGCTCAGTCCCTATTCTGTGTCTTCAGAGCAATGAAACCTGTTTTTTCCTGTGTGGAAGGGTCAGATATAGTTGCCAGCTTCCCACTCTCTCTCTGAGTTGTAACACAACAGCCAGAAAAATGAGTTCCTAACAGCCTGGGGGAAAAGCAACACCCAAACATGCAAAGCCCATCACGTGAAGGGTTCAGGGCAGGGAAAGTCAAAACTTGATGGTTTTGGTTCCTATTGCACAGAGTAAGCAGTGCTGATAAATAACCTCTTTTCCAGCTAGTGAGATCCAGCAACAAGCAACTTCTAATCACTGCTCAAGGAAAGTATAAAAAAAAACCTGTAAATTGACATGCAATTCAGATCCACTTACAGATGCCATGGCTCTGGCAACTTCACCACAACACTAGGAAACTTATTCTTAGTATCAGTCTTAATATTACACACCAGTTAGAATCAAGTGTAACCCAAGCCAAAACCAAATCCTTCTAGAAAAAAACAAGGCATTAAGTTAAATTCACAGAAGCTCACAGATAGGGAAGCAAAGCTCGAGGATGATTGCTCCTCTTTGACAACCCGTTTTTCAGACTTTTGAGGAAACTTTAGCCTGAAATGGAGGTTAAGAGAAGAGTCTTGGACTCAGGAGCAAAAGGCCAGTGAGCAGCCCTGCACAGGATAAAAGGTGGCTTGGAAGTCATACAGTGAGCCACGTGCAGCAGGCCAGGCCACCACAGTGATTTTATACTTGACAACTGGAGCAATTTGTGGGTCAATGGGAAGCTGAGAGCAATAGGTCACTCTAAATTTTGAGGGCTCTCCAAAGCATCTCAGGAGTATGAGGATCTTGAAAGACAGGGTCACAAAGGGCCATGCTGCTTGTCCCAACAAGAGCCAAGGGGCTGCCAGGGAGTGGAACTGGCAGTGTGGGTCATCACTTATGGGACAGGCTTCTCAGTCCACCCTGAGCTGGAGCAGTCCTACTCTGAGCAGCTTCCTGGAAAGCTGTGCACTAGCAGGGAGCACTAACAAGGTGGTGAAATTTCATTTTATACTGAAATCTACAGACAAGACTCAGTAAGAAATGGCTACTGGCCAAGTAGTAAAATAAATGAGGCCAGTGTCAGGAATAAATCTGAAAAGCTGGACAACACCAGAGCTAATCTAATGTCAGAAACAGTAATTTAACACAGACAGAGTCTGACACATAAGTAGCTGTGTCAGTGAGGGGAGAATACTGAATGAGTCCCATGTGAGCTTGTGGCTGCACTTTCTTTGCACATATTTGCCTCTGGTTCAGAGCAAACCCAGTTCTAGCAAGCGTAGTGTCAAGGGTGGAATTTCCCCAAATCCTCTGTGGTCCTGCCCGTGCAGTGCTTCACCTGACACAGGGCTTTCCAGAGGCCCATCCATGACTGCAGGAACTTGCCCATGGAGACTAACGGCCACTTGAATCCAGCAGAGGCACAGAAGGGGCAACAGCTCTTATCCTTGGCCCCAGATCTCTCATGTAACCTTCTAGCATGAATGTGCCATTGGAGCTGTCTTAGCTCTGCCTAGGTTCCTCTTGTGCTGCAGAAGCTTCATGGGGTGGCTTGGTGGAGGCTTTCCTCGAGGATGGAGTTGAAGTCACATGGTCCTGGAGTCAGGACAGAGTCATAGTTTCTAGCCAGACCATGCTGGAACTCTAGTGGATAACCTGTGATCTGCAGAACGTGGGGGCCAAACAACTGCCACAGGAAACAGGGAGTAGGGGGGAAATGAGCTGAAAGAGTTGCAACAGAAACACTTTTTACACCCAAAGGCTGAGCAGCCTTCAGTCACTGCTGTTAGAAACTGCCTGGAAGTGGAGATGTTAATGTTATGCCAGGTGCAGTGTAGAAGCAGAGAGATCCATTCCATTTCATTATGAAATGATACCAGGCAACATGAAGTGTCAGCTTTTGAATTCATCATTTATAAATGGAGTGTAAATAGCCCATATTCTGAGCTTCTCTCCAGTTGTTTATTTATCCTTCTCCCGTGAAAAATTAATGAGTCTATAAAATAGCTTGCAAATTTAGAGAAGTCATGGGGTTTTTTTAAATAAAAACTAAAAAATCAGCAGTGTAATTTTCCTTGAGACCCTGAAGCATTAGCTAGCTTACGTGTGCTACTCTCCTACAGCAAAGGTTTTCCACCTCTTGCTAAAAGTCCTGCTGCAGAGCAGTGCCAAAGACAAGATAAAGCACTCTAGTTATTATTAGGCTGTCCTAGTACAGCAATCCCTGCTCTCAGCAGCCTGGCAGACTGCTTCCTTCACAGGGTACTTGAGGACTTAACCTCTTATCCAAAACATCAGGAGAAGAATTAGCAAGACAATTTTTATAATCAAATTTTCTAAGTGGAGAATTCGCCCCAGGCAAAACTTTTGGTCTGTGAGAAGGTAAACGAGCAGAACCAGATCAGCTAGCTCTCTATTTCTGGTAAAAAGATTTTCTAGGGGACTTTTCTTGCTATTTTGTGACTTTTTGGGCTTCCCTCTGGACAAAAAGCTGTATGGGTCACTTTGCAAGGCTCTCTGCAATTTGGCAAGTTAAAAAGATTTTCTAGGGGGCTTTTCTTGCTATTTGGTGACTTTTTGGGCTTCCCTCCGGACAAAAAGCTGTATGGGTCATTTTGCAAGGCTCTCTGCAATTTGGCAAGGACCTGTATTCCTGCCCATTAGGATGCACTCATTTACCAACCTCACGTAAAGACCAGAGAGGGGTAGAAGACAACCAGAGGGAAGCAGGAGACAGGGAGGCTGAGGAGCAGACAGGGACAGGCACAACACTCCAGGTGCTGGAGACATGAAGGACCACAACAGAGGACTGGAGAGAACAGGCAACAGACTGGTCAGGAGGCATCTGCAGGGGTTCCAAGACAACTGTCCATGCAGTTGAAGACATGCCACCACCCACTCCCATTCTCTTCTACCATCTCTGGGGGCTCTTCTTAACTCCCAAATAAATGCCCATGAAGCCTATTCAAAACCAAAGATCTTTGTATCAGGAGGCATTTCTGCTTGCTGGGCTGTGGTTGGCCAGGGATGCTGGAAGAAGAGAGGATTTTATGGTGTTGTGACATCACAGCATGGGATGTTCTGTACCACAAGGGAGGGTGATAGGAGGAGGTGCAGGATGAGATGGCTGTAGAACGAGTTCCACGATTCTCTGTTCACTTTTATACTTCTGGTTAACGTTTGGAAGGATTTGCTCAATAAATATTTTGGCTAGGAAGTTTTTTTTCACACACAGAAATTCTTATTGTTAGGCTTTCTCATGAGATATCCAGCTCTTTTTAATTGAATGGAAAACAACCACATTTGAATAAAGGGAGAGTAAACAAAGCAGAGAGATTACTTTTCCCCTTCTGTACACATATGTGTGAGTATATTCTCTGTTCCTTCTTCTACACTGTCAAACTCTGACTATCACAAACACTAGGTTGCTGTGACCATGTATGACAAAAGTGGAAGGTTTTATTAGGTGTAATGTTAACTTATTCATTACATTCCTACAATCAAACATTAAAATAGTTATTCATTACTATTCCTCTCCAGACATCATAACGTTATCGCTGTTGCATGTAAAATATTTGTCACGGAGCAGAAAGCCTGATCCCAAATGCTTAAAAATATAAGGCTGTGGCAGCAAATGTGATTGGATTTCTTATAATCTAATCATTTTGCTCCATATGCAGCCCCCAATCTGTTTAGGATTGTTAAAATTCCTGGGTATTGTAGTGTCTTCCCTAGAGAATGCTGGGAAGAGCTATGGACAGCTTGGACCAGATGGGATGACAGTAACTCCAGCCAGCAAAGGCAGAAAAGAGGACAGGGGTTAACTCCTTCTTTGCCAGCCACCACAGAGGAGGTCCAGACAGGAAAATTAATGCAGGCTGCATCCCAATACTGCAAAAGGCAGTTTATAGTTTAAAGCTCCTGGGAGCAAACTGCTGCAGCCCACGGGGACAGCCGAAGCAAGGACTGATAATCGCATCCTTCTGGAAAACTGTTCACTGCTTTAGGTGGAAATTTTGGTTGCTTGCAAATTCCCCATGGTATGTAAAGGAAGAAGGGCTTGTAGGAGCCCCAGAGGAAAATGAAATGCTGGAAATGAAATCAGCACCTACAAGATGAAAAGCAGCTCGGTCAGGTTGGACATGTTTGTAAAAGCTAACAGAACAGTGCAGATTCAGAGAGCCTCCTTCCAGAGGAGTGAAATTTTGCAGGCTCCTGTTTGATTTAAGAGCAAGTCTGGCTGCTCAGCATTCCCTGCTCCTTCTCTAACTTGTTACTGAAAGGAGTTTAACAGGCACTTGAGAACCTCCACCAGAGGAAACACTTGGATGCTCCTTGTTCAGAGTGGATTAGCTCTACTTCTATGTAGTCATTTGGCATATAAAACAAGTGACACTAGCTAAAACCAAATTACAGGATTATTCTATTAAAATGGCACAATGATGGACAATGTCACTTCTTTCCTTCCTGTGACTTTAACTGAGAAAACCAGCAGGTTTTAGCTAAGCTGAAAAACTCACTTTATTATTCCATACCTGCCCAAACTGTTACGCTGCTTGGATGGCTTGAATTGTAAGTGTTTTCTAAGGCATTATTTAACAAGAATTAACCTAAAATCCTGAATGCCTAAGGGTATGATGAAAAGGAAATTAAAATAGAAGCTCAGGGCCTTCAATATATTTTCCTCTTCAATTCATGAAGAAGCTGTTAGTGTAATACTGATTTCCAGCTGGGAGCTTGAAGATTTTTCTGTTGCACTGTGTTTACACTTGTGAAGGAACAAATTGTCCTAAGAATAAGGAATTTTCCCATTAAATTGGATACAGTAACCTCACATTCAATCTCTCATATCCTGTGAGACCAGAGGTTTGCACAGAAAATCTCTCCTACACCACATTGATTATTTCTCAGACTGCCATAATTACAATCATTCTTAAAAATATGGAATACAAAAAACACCAAAGGGTAATCATGTGTCTATAATCTTTAGATTAGACTCTCCAAGGCTATCTTTAGCTTCAACAGTATCAGAAGAAGGTAATTTTCAAGTGTAAAGATGCCAGCATCTTATCCTGAAGAGGGACTGCTGAGCAAACAGCTCCTGTGTAATTTTACTAGATAGAGCAATTATCACTATGCAATTCCCTGGAGAACTTCTCAACACAGGCATGCTGTAATGGCAGCTACAGATCCAAAAGGTAGAAGGCCACTAAGGTTTGATCCTACAAAACTGATGGGTACTGCCAGGATGACCCACCAGCTTCCAGAACAACCTAGTCCTATCATCTCACCTGCCCACACACTGCAGGGAAATTCCAAGTCTGCTTTTGACTTTGAAGGAATTCCCTGTCTTTCCTGCTTATTAATGCTTCTGAAGAGGAACAGACTAAGGCTTTTCTTATCAGACAGTCCTTTGAGTGTTTGTGCACTGCCAGGATTTGACAAACCCTGGAATAAATAGAAGCAGCTGCCCTGCCACGGTGCCCTCCGTAGGTTTTACGTGCCAGACTTTTGCTTAGGCTTCTCTTTCACAGCTTCAAAGGCAAGTGTGATTCTTTCTGGAGCCCAGCTGTGTGTCTAAAAAGATATTTTTTGAGCAATAATGCTAACCAGAAGTAACTTCCCAAGGACAGACTAGCTCCAGCAGCTGTTATGCAGCGATTCCAACAATCCCTCCACTTGGGAAGGGGATTTTTACAGGAATTTGCACCCCGCTTTCCACAGCCATAAGGACAACTCTGAAGTTAGTTTCTCTTGCCAAGAGGAATAGAGGGTCCTTTGCAGCTCTGGAAAGTGCAAAATTGACTTAGATGCTATAGTTCCACCTGCAGCTCTGATATTACATTAGATAGTGTCAGCCATCCATAGCTATTCCACACAGGGCTATGAAGAGTTTATAAATGCTAATAATGTATTTTGCAGGTAGAATGGTAGCTGGGAGCCAAAGACTAACAATTTCAACCCAGTTGCTCATAGGATATATGTGTGTGTGCACGTGTAAAAGATCCAAAAGGAGATTAGTTGTCTCATAACTTAAATACTGTATAGTTATTTCCCCATGCATTTTTCATGTGTGTACAGCTTCATGAAGCAGAACTCGGTGGGCAGAGCTGGGGGAAGGTGCCTGTGTTCAAGTCATGGTCTGGGTTACAGCCCAAACCTGATCCACCTGGGCAGAGGGTGGGAAGACACTGGAGTCTTGTTACCACTCTCCCATCTATCATACTCATGGGGGGCACTAGAGCTTTCTTGGTCCTTCACTTGGACACCTTTTTGAAGGTGACCTGGCACTCCCAAAGGGCTGTCTCCAGGCCAGGGGAATTGCCTCATCATACATGTGGTCAGGGTTTTTTTTTGCATCCCCCTGCCAAGCACAAAGCAGTTCTGCATGGTGTGGGCTGAGGCACACTGCACAGTTCTCTGAGCATCCTTTTGAACTAAATGATGCAAAAAAGCAACCAAGTGCTATGGGCAGGGAGTGCTTTGGGCAGCGTGCTACCAGTAGTGCCCTCAGGACTGCAGGATCCTCCTCTTGCTTGCACCTCACCTGAATATGGAAAGCTAGACTGCAGTTCCAGGTAACATGTACCTGAAAGTGTCTTCGAGAGCTTCAAGTGAAGCTGTCAGTCCCTGACAGCCTGACCCTGTGCTCCAATTTCAACAGAGCTCCTTCAGTTTTAGCATTACTGCTCTTTTAGCAAAGCTACTACATAAAAGAGTAGAAATCAAGTCTCTGGTGTCAAAGGTGGCCATCTCTTGCATTTGTGGAAGGTGTTAAGGCCAGCAGGGGTGGGACAAAAGCAGGATCTCATGAGTAGCCCTCCTGAAGTAACTGACTCAGCTCTGAGCCTGCTCATTACAGACTGTTTTTCTAGTGAGAAGTCTGTTGTATCCATTTCATGCCAAATCAAGGGTTTGATTTATCCCTGTTGTAATTCCACCGAGTTCAGTCAAGCTGTATGAGTCATGAATTTAGCTCCTAATTTTCTCCACCAAGAATATTTTTTTTCTTTGATACTGCTTCAGTGAACCTTTAAATCTACAAGCATGCATCCAGCAAAGCATGTAAGTGCACACGTGTGGGAAGTATGTGAGACATGAAAAAGGAACAGGACTACTCCCATACTTAAACCAGCCTGTCATCCTCTCTCACTTGAAAAAAAAGCAGGAGACAATACTCCTTCAAGCTTTTGGCTTAACACAGCTGAAATCATGGCCAATGGAAAGACTCCCAAGATGAACTGTGACCTGAGTTAATGGCTTGTCTTGATGGTGGTGGAAAGGGTAAGACAAACAAGTCCATCCCTTCTGTAACAAACGTCTCTACTCTGGCAAAATCCTCCCTGCCCAAAGATCTTCCTACTTAACAACACTGGTTACTTCCTTACAATGCTCCCTGCTTATTTCCACCCATGAGCTCCTCCAAATCCTAGCAAGATCACACTGTAGCCCCTACACTTGCATTGCAGCCAATATCTTTCCTCTCATGGCCTGTTTTCAGTGCACATGTTTTGATGCACCTCATCAGATCCCTCTTCTTCCAGGTCTGCTCTTGGAACTCTCTGGACTTTGCAGTGCCTTTTTCTCATGTTCTTTTTCACTAGGGAAACTGTTTGCTTCTGGCTAGGTGCTTATATTTTCATTAGTTTCCAGGTCTGTTACCCAGATATAACATGTTCTGAATTTCATACTAGAATGAGAGTTTGTCTAAAAGATCCTATTTGCTATTTACACTACTTTTGCTAGTTGTTTAGCAAACATCTTGCAGTGTCCCTTGCTAGCTCCACAGTACCAATATTCTGATGATACAGTACCAATATTCTGATCATATCAAGGCTGCCTCTTTTCAAAAAGCCAAGCTGCTTAGAAAAGATCTGTTGGAGCCTCCTACTTGCCCCACAGCAGCTTCTCTTCATAGCAAATCTGGTAAGACTTAAGTAACACATCTTCAAATCCAAGCAGACAATGGTAAAGAGTTACTGAAAGTCACTCTCTTAAAACACTGAACAAGTGACTTTATGTCAAAAGAAATAAATGAAGAGCCTAGCCTTCCTACTATACTCTGCCTCTGCCCCTGCAAAGTGCCTGCCTAGCAGCTCATGCAGGTTTCTGGGGCTTGCTTTCTGAGCAGGCTTGAAGTGCACATCCCCAGAGGGGCAACCCCAGGGCTCCCTTCCTGACATTTCAGGCCAAGAAGTACCAGCCCAACCCCTGGCCATACCCAGCTCTTGCTCAGCAGGAGCAGGCCTTTTCAGGACCATGGCATGGCTACAACTGCTTTGTAGCCCCAAATGCAGAAGTGATTGTCTGAACTCCTTGTGAGCAGTTTCCCATCCACCCTTTTACTGCCTGCTCCCTCAGCCACAATGCTTTCACACCAGAAATATTCCCCTAGCCCATGCGTGGTTGGATTTTCTTTTTTACACAGTGTCTGCAAGCCAAGAAATCTTCTCAGCTCTATTCAGTAGAGTCCTGACAGTCTTCAAAGGTTTGCTAATTCCAGTCTGCTTAAAAAATGCAGAGCTTTCCCTCCCTTACAGCTTTTCTGCCTTTCCTTCTGTGAGCCAGTCAGCACCTGTTGGGCCATAAAACACACACCAGAAGCACAGCACACCTGAAATCACCTGAAACTTCTGCAGCACTGTGTGCAAGGAGACCACAATCTCCATGGAAGAGCCATCAAGCTGCTCATGCAGAACTGGTTTTCTGGAAGAGATTGGTGTACCTCTGGCCAGCCTGTATTAAGGGCTAACAAGGGTTAACAGTGTTTGTTCTCTCCATCTCACCCCCTCCTCCTCCTCTCTGTGCATTTCTATCAAAGACCTGCTCTCTGGCCAGCCACCGATGGGATTAGGCTGCTCTAACAGTCTGGCTGACACTCTGTGCAGGAATAAGGTCCCCCTGTCTGGAGGCAGCACAGACAAACGTGCTTCACAGCCCTCCAGAAGGAACTCTAGAACTTAAAGACCAGCCATCAGGACTCTGAAGATTTCAAAATTATGCAAGTTTAGAATAACCTCTGAAAACACCCCATTTAAGAAAACACCAAAACTCTCTGGCTTTGTTACTTCCCTTGAAACACTGCAAGCATTTTACTTACTATGTCTCTTCAGGAGCCATATGGAAAAATCGCTCTTGTCCTGTTAAACTGGTTGCACAGTTTTCATTTTCATCTGTCTGCAGAGATCTGAAAGCCTATGCTGCTTTATTTTATGCTTTTTCAGCAAAGAAGTTGTCTGGGGATCATTTGGCCAGGAACACAATAGGTAAGCAGGGTATTTTTTTTTTGTTTAATGTATTTCTAAGATACTGAGAGTATACTGTTTGTGTAATTGAGTGAAATCAGACTTTAGGATGATGTTCTCTTTGGGATAAGCTGATTATAGGTTGGTTGGTTGCTTGGTTTGTTTGTTTTCCTGGACAAGAAAAGCTGAGCTGCTGTGGTATCGGTGTGGTTTGTAAGATCCTGACCTTTAAGTGGCAGATATAGACTTTTTTTTAAATTCTCTCTGAAGCACAAAGCGACTCAGATTCCACTGTGAAAGGTAAAACAAAATAGATGGGTTGTGTTTTCAATCTGTAAACTATAGACAGACTACAAGAGTAGCCAAGTGGCAAAAGTGACTCAGAGTCGTAAGGATAGCTCTAAGACCATTAAAAACTGAATCAATAAAATCATCTTAACTGCTTTTTGAACTTGTTCAGATGGTTGCTTCATCTTGCATTCAGCCAGGTGTTAAAACATTAAAAAGAGGAAGAGAATAGCCTCATTTTATTAGGATGTTAAGTGGGACATTCAGATAACCTGCTAGTGAGAATTTAAATCATCATCTCACTGATACTAAAGACGGGCATTATTTTGGGAAACAGATGAAAACAAATTTTGTCCCTAAGAAAAATCTATGGATGTGTTCAAAACTCTGTTTCAATGTGCATGTGTGAAATGGGTTTATAAAGGAACTGCTCCCTTTATAAAGTCACTTGAGCTGTAATGGACAGCGGATCTGCTGAATTGGAGATTTTCTGACTGCCTAAGAACTTCTGCATACGTACAGGCACCAGAAGGAAAGAGCTGATCTGGAAACTGAGTAAAAATTATCATGGATGGAGCCTTTGGTGTTTTATGTTCTCTTCTATCATTAGCCAATAATCAGATTTAACCAGGATCTTTGCTCCTTGCTGCTTGTAAGAGGCAATAAGCTACTTTTTCCTCAAAAAAGGCATCTTGCTTACAGAGCTCCCTCTGCTTTCCAAATCCCTGAGCTACAGCTGGCACCTGTATTAAATATCTATGACCTTCCTTCTCTGTTTTATGCCCTCTTCTCTGTTTCTGAAACTGGATGAGGCAGACAAAGAGTTGTAAGAATAATCAATACCTTCATACAGTCACACACCATCAAAATTTCTTGCCCTAACTGGAGCCTGTTGCCTGAGCAGCTCTGGGCAATGTACACAGCACCATTTAAAAAATAAGTCAGCATTTGCAGAGAGTATTTGGGACTGTTTGTGTACATTGCTTTCATGGATTCAAAGCGGGTAATGCCTCCTGGCATGATTTTTGAAATCTCTTAAAGTGAATACAGCAGAGCTGTCGGAAGTTTCAACGAACAGCAAATGCTGAGATGGGCTGGAAATGATGCAGGTGTGAAAGAGAGAGGCAATACAAAAAAAAATCTCAGATTTATCTATCTAGCTGCCTTACAGTAATAAAGCTTTCCTCCAAATGAGATGCAAAAAGAGCCAAAAATCACCTAAATTTCAATTTATGGATTTTTATCCAGGATCCTCCGTTTTTCAAACAGCATCTTACACTGCTCTGAATAATTTACTCTGAGGCTCTTCTCTACACATCCCTACAGTCACAATGGAGGAAATAAAAGCAAACAATCTCTGACAGAACAGCAGCAGCAGTGTTTGGTATAGAGTGACCTCCTATGAGTTTGAAAGTAACGGTTCCATTACAGATAACCCAGCCTTAAAATTTAGCAAATTAACACTGTGAAGTAGTAAAAGTATTTTAAATGTATTTCTCCACTCATTTTGTCAGTAGTGAAAGGGTTTTTTGTTTAGTTTTTTAATAACTCCTGTGATAGTGCACCCATGTTACACTATTTTTCTATAATAAAAGACTTGAAGCTTCTGCCATTAAATCTTTGCAGAAATATGAGAAATATTTCTCTGTGAACTTTAAGCAATTTAGCAAAATAGAGACTGACACTGTTGGAATGCCTGACTTGCTGTAATTATGATAAATACCATGAAAGGCACAGAAAGAGAGGGTCAGTGATTATTTTATCTTCCAAGACAACAGTTTGTGTTCACTTTTGTCACCTCATTTTGCAGTACTGAAGATGTCCTGGTTTTACCTGCCTCTCCATCTTCTCATGGTGGCTTCCTTGTGTCATTCCATAAAAGCACCCACCACCAGTTCCCAGCAGAGCTTCAAGACTGATCTCTTCAATTTCTACCACTCCCTGATACTTGCTGATGGTAAGGAAACTACAGTTCACCTGCTGAAGGACATACCTAAAAGGTAAGAGCCAGTTACTCCTCAGAGATGTCCTTATGACACTGGGAGCTGCATGCTACCAGTACAAGCCAAGAACTACTATACTTACTCAGAGCATTATCAGCATCCACTAAACTTCCAGAGAAATACCCTATTGCATCATTACAATGGCTTCAGAACTGCAGAGACACATTGACCCTCTGCATTCACTGTAAATACAACAATTTTACCTAGCAAATAAACTGACCCAAAAATCAATATAATATTGACACAGACTTATCAGAAAAAAACTTTGGCCAGTGGCCTGCCTGCTGGAATTTTTCCTTGAGTGGCACTAAAGCCCAAAAGTGCTTTCCATGTGAAAATTCCACACTCTTCACTTCTATCTGCAAAGTTTTATGCCCTATGCAGGTATTCCAACTGGCACTGCATCTTCAGTGGCAAAGACTGGTCTGCTTGTTTGGGAGGAGGAGCCCTTCAGGTAGTTTAATCAGACTCCACTTTGGACAGTGATGGACACCTACAGATTTGGACACACACCCAGGCAGTGTGCTCATGGAGCAGAGGGTGGGCCAGATGGTTCAGTCTTGATATGCATGGCACAAGCTGGAACACAGCACATATTATATAATGTGATGATGCTCACGAGCAAAACTAGGAGCTCTCCTTGTTCAAGGCAAATGAAATATCAGAGAAAAGTGAACTCTGCTATGCTCTTGAGGCACAACATTAAGATTGTCATTAGGAAGCAAAACCCCCTTGAATTGAGCATAATCAGGTAGGGAACTCATGAACCCTAGAGTCATCCAAACAGGAAACCAAGAAATAACAAGTTTTGGCTCAAAGTAAAAGGCTCAAGAATGTGGAACTGTTTCCAGTGAAGTCTGACTCTAAAGTAGGCTTCAAGTAGCCATATCCTGAAAGTCAGCCAGAGCTCTAGGCTGATGTGATATCTCCATAATGACTAGGCTTGTTTCACTGATGGACAAAAAAAAAACCCAAAACCTTGAAATGCTTTAATTTAACTGCAGAGCGTGAGCCGAGTTCAAACATTCCTGCAGCTGTCTAGAGTCTGTATACTCTAAAACAACAGAAATAAACAGAAGACCAAAGGAGTGAGACAGGTGGCTGGGCTTTAAGCAGGAATCAAAACCTGACCAAGTAGACTGATGTCACTTTGTAGTGTTTGCACACAGCAGCCTGTCATGAAAGCAAGAAAGTTATAACTGGCCTGGATCAAACTGACATCTGGTAATGTTCAGGACTAGTCAAAACCATTCTGTTACATCAACTGACACCCAAGAAAACCTAGGTATGGAAACATATATGAGGGAGGATAGGCTCCAAGAACTTTCACCAAACTCCCATCAGGAAATCCTGAGAAAAAGCATAGCCAATTCCCCAGATTTAGCCAATAGTTTGTTATCTAGAAGGCTGTCAGTTTGATCAAATCCATCATCCAAAATAGCCAGGTAAGTACCAAGATAGGACATTCACCTGAAGTGTGTTAAAATTCAGTGGGGAAAATATTGCCTATAGTAAGTGGACAAAAGCTTACAGCAAATATTTGTTGATAAAAAAACACTGCATGTATTCTTCCTATTCTTCCCACAGATGAACAATTACCAACCCCTTGTGTTGATGCACCTCAAAGGGCAACAGTCTTTTCTACCCACAGTGGAGTAACCCACATCAGAACAGCTGATTGGAAGGAGTCTAAGGGAGACTTCAATCTCCTGACACTTTCCTCTGTTTTTAATCCACATTTACAGGTACTACTTTGGTCTGGAGGAAGGCAGAGCTCTTGCACCTTTCACAATAACAGTGACCCCCTGTGACGTCCCCATCGAATGGAGCATACTTGTACACAAGGCTTCAACAAGTTTCCTTGGAAAACCAGCACGAGGTAAGACCTCAAGTCTGCCTAAGAAGAGACAAAAAAATAGTCTAAATTACTCATGAAGAGCTGTGTTACAGGAAGTTCCCACAAACTGAAATATCTTATGCTTCCTGCTCCTGTAAACTGTCACGGGCTAAGGAGGACATCCCTGTCTCCATGGGTGAAACACAGGAGCCCATAGGATTTTGCCATCAACTGAAGTAAATGAAGGATCACATGCCAAAGTTTAAGTGTAGGGTCCATATCTGGGTACAACTGTGGGTCTTCAGGGCTCCACAAACACAGATCAGCTTCAATAAGCTGTTTGTACTGGCCCAAACTTCCCTCTGCTGCTTCAGCTCTTTTTCTGTGGCTTAGGCCACGTGAGATCTGGTCAATTTACTCCCCACAGCAACACAGAGAACATTTAGCTGTCTGTTTTACAAGGAATACCATCTACCATTGTAGTGGGCATCATGCTGCCTTCAGCCAAAGAGGAAATTCCATTCTCCTTCAGGGCTTTTTGAATTTTTCAAACTAAAAATCTCAGAGCTGCCATTAACAAGTTCCTACCTGTCAGGCAGGTACATCTGACTGAAGAATTCAAATAATGTTCTTTTTCAAGTGATAAATTCTCCCTCTTCATACGGGACAATGGCACAAAACCAAATCACAGAAGACTCCCTATAGGGAAAGTATGAGTCTCCTTGAAAGTAAAGTTCCCCAAGGTCTCTGTCTAGCCCTTGGAAGAAGAAAAGCACAGGGACATGAGGCACAACACGAGTCAAGGTTTTGCAAGTTGCAGTTTTGTAAATATAGTCTTTCTGAAAATGTAATTCTACCACCCTACTGCTAAAATAAAAGCTAGTCCAGTTTTATTGCAATACATTACCAGTAGCAAAAAGTATTTTTATTTATAATTTTTGTTTCAGGAAGAAAACAGGGTTGTCCCCAACGTGTGAACAATAAAGCCTATGTAATCTGTTTGAACAGATGGGAACTAAAGCACAAGTGACAAGTCTGCTTTTTTTGCCTGCAGGTGATCACGATGCACAAGAGGTCTCAACATCTCAGAAGGCTCCAAGCATGGTGTCCACCATTTTTAACTATAAGGGAAATTCTGTAGAGACTTACATGGGTATGTCTTCTCATGCTGCCCTTTACATGCTAGAGTTCTTATCCACTGAGCGAGACACACACGTTACTGTGTACTTAACTACTGACACCACATCTGGGCACCTCTACCCAGAGCTTCCAACGGATCCACGCATAGACGTGGTTGGCGTTGGGCATACAACAGTGACTCTTACCTGGAAACACAGTCCCTCTGTCTTGCAACATAGAGAAAACACCCAGTACTGTCTTCTGGTTAATGAAAAGCACAACTATAAGAGCTTATGTGCTGCTGAGACAGCAATCCGATCCTCTGGAATGAAGCTGCCACCTGCATTAGCTTTGTCTCTCTCCCCATACCTTCTTGAACCACAACAGGTGATGATATTGTCCAACAGTGAATTGAGCATCATCAACAAAGCAGGCAGTGGGGAAGTCCGGCAGGTCTGCATGGGTCCCAAGAACACCATTACTGTGCCTGGTCTCACTCCCAGCACCCAGTATTACTTTGATGTGTTTGTGGTCAATCTCCTCACAAACGCCAGCGCCGCTTACACCGGGACATTTGCAAGAACCCTGGAAGAACCTGAACCTAAGGTGGCCGAGCTGAAAGAAGGGAAAGTGATTCAGGTTGTCTTGGATGGGAAAAAGCAGAAATCCTACAGCCTGCAGTACCAGGCAAGGCACAGGAAAATACAACTCACCTTTCAGTTGTGTCGTGGCCAAGTGAGGGTTCACATAGCAAGGAATGGTAAAATGGTGGCATCGGAACACATCTCAGGGCTGAGGCATTTCTCACTCAAGGGAAAGCTGCTGGACACTTATTTGGTGCAGCTGAGGTCCACAGGGGAATCCAACTCTTCTGTGAAAGTACAAGTGGCCCCCCATTTCCACAAGCCCCTATTCCCACTTCTTCCAGACAGCTTAAAAATCAAGTCCTTCAGTAAACTGAGGACCTGCAACTCTGTCACCATTGCCTGGTTAGGAACGCAGGAGGACAGCAAGTACTGTGTCTACAAGAAAAGGATTGAAGAAGATCAGGTCTGGATGGAACTGCAGAGTGCAGACAGGTGTTCTGGACCTGAATCTCGGCAGAAGTCAGAGAAAGTGCTCTGCAAGTATTTTTATGATATGAATCTCCATCGAGCCGTCACCACAGAGACCATCAAAGGGCTGGATGCAGGGACACTTTACTTGTTTGATGTTTATCTCTTTGGGCCATCCGGCATCCCTGTCAGATATCACAGCAAAGTTGTGAAGACCAGAAAAAGCTGTTGAAGGTTTTTAAAGAAATGTTTTGAAGTGAGTAAATAATTATTATCAAAATCTATGCCAACCAATGCCATAGCCTGTGCTGTTTAAAATATGCTGACAGAAAATTAAATGAGATTCTACAGAGGAAACATCTTAGCTGTCTAAATCATTAGGCTTACTTTTTCATCCTCTCTCCTGTCTATTTTTTCCTCCTCTCCACCATCTCATTCAGACATCAAAAACAGACCTGTGAAACAAATCCATGCACATGGAAACAAAACACCCACAATGGAACTCATGAGAAACAGACTGGTTACCTGAAGGGCTTCTGAAGCCCAATACAGAAGTGATAGGAAATGCTTCAAGAAACACACCATTATTTTAAAGTCCCAGAGAGTTTTCCACTTTGTGAAACTCCATCAAGCTGACAAGGAACTGAGAGACTCCATAAGTCAAGCTGCTCTTGAGAAACTGAACTTCCCTGCTGCTTGAACAGGGATGGAGAAAAATAGAAATTAAAATAGCAGTAGAACCAGTGTAAAGCTCCAGACTTTGAGTAAAGCAGGCTGAAATACATCTACCCCTACGATCTGCATGTTTGCTTAGCTTCCATTTCTATAGAGAAACTGTGCTTTGTTTGAAACCATCAAAATTCAGGACAGGACCTGGCTCTGGATCCATCTTTCCTGGGGAGTATACAAATACATTGCTGTGCTGCTGCCCAATGAGGAAAGCAGCAAGTAAGGAATCTTGCCATGGAAAGGTGTTTTTTTATCTGTAGTCTCTGATATCAAGCTCATGCCTATCACCATGTGACTCTTAAGTGTAATATAATATTTTCATCCTTAACACAATCCTATATCAATGAATGCATCGCTTTAGGAAAAATTAAGTGTCATTTTCCTGTTAAATATCACGGAGGGAAAATATTTGTAGTAAAAATCCTGACAAACATTCTTTTTGTGGTCTTGTTTCCTTGATTATCTTCCTTGGATGACAAGAGACATAGTGTAAAAAAAAAAATTAAGTCTTTACAGAAAAAAAACCCTTCCACTCAATTTCAATTATCAGCAGAACATATATATGAAGAGATACAAGGTATTCACTGACCCAGAGGCAGCCAGAGAAACCTTGTCTGCTCTCATTCTTTCCTCTAACCTTACGCTGAACAAAGATAAAAGAAGTTTAATTCCATTATGGCACGTTTCAGAAGCAGCATGCTTGGAGGCACTCGGTAAGGACTGACTCAGTCCTCTGTGCTTCCACAGAGGATTAGAAGTTTCCTCCTCCAAAGACAGGGTTGTGCACCCTGTATGGTGCACGTTACACACGAGCAGACTCATTGCTCCCAGGAGGTGGCTTCTGGCCTTCACGTGGCATCAGCTGCATTATCTGGGCCTTGGCTGGGCTGCACAGCCCCCGGGCACTACTCTGGACACGGCAGGAGCCACGTGCTCTGGGAGCTCCTCCCCACACTCTGGGAGCTTTTTGGCTAATTAGAGGGACCGGCAGCTACACCGCCTTCTTCCCGAGGGAAGACTTCATTTTGCTCCTGCCAAAAATAGCCTGAGCTCAAAAAGCCACCGAGGTCACGTCCACTTGGAAATGTTAATGTTTTCCTCTGCTTTCCTCCTCAATTTCAGGCATTTATATTCTGGATGAACTTCACTTAGATGCCCTACGAATGACTGTAATAGCTCCCGCAGCAGAGGAGGAACAGGAGGATCTGTTTAACTGCAGATACAACATGCTCTTAACCCACTGCCCTCAGCCTGTTCAAGAGTTAACCCTTGCTCTTGTCCCCTGTACACAAATGCCCAAAAATGTCACTTGGCAGGGGTAGATACATTGGCACCTTGCCTGGTGCCACTGCCTCTAATGAAGAATGTTTTCCACAACAGAGCTGGCTTTACACTCTTCAGCACAGCGTTATTTTATGACTGTAGCCAAGAGGTGTGAGGAAGGGATTGTTCTGCCAA
>NW_008600021.1:0-262 GCF_000691845.1 Merops nubicus
CACCTTATGGATTGGCAGAGTTGGTTTCCCAGCCCTGTGTCCCCCCTTAACGTCCCCAGGGCACCAGGGGGTGAGGAAGTCCCAGCAGGGCCTGTGAGCAGTGGGGGAGGGCGAGGGCATGCGCGCCAGGCTGCGAAAAGAGGAAGGAGGACAAGAAGGGGACGTTTCCTCAGCAGCAGGAAGAGACACCCCAAGAGCCACCCTCGTGCCCTGAGCTCCCTGAGCCCCCCACACGTCACCACCCGCTGGCTGTGGCACCCAG
>NW_008600021.1:317-666 GCF_000691845.1 Merops nubicus
TGGCACCGTCCCATCCTCTGCTTGAATGGAGTGGGGACCCCCCCACGCAGCTTGACAAGAGCAGTGCTCCCCAAAATGGCTCTGGAAGGGAAATCTCCTCCTCCTCCTTGCCAGGGCACGGGGTCAGCCCCGTTCCATGTGGCTGCACACAAAGCACCATGTGCCCTGCCCGCCCCGGGCAAAGCAGTCGCCAAATCTGTGCCAGCTGCAGCAGCAGCCACACATCGGGGTGCCCACGTGGGCGAGACCAAGGTGATGGCAAATCCTGGCCACGGGGATGACACCTCTCCACGCACCCCACCTTGCCCAAGCACGCTGCCCAGCGATGATGCCCCACGCAGTGACATCC
>NW_008600021.1:868-1166 GCF_000691845.1 Merops nubicus
GGGGCCAGCCGGTGGCACGTCCATACCGGTGGCCTGGCCATGGCGTGGCGGCGGGTGCCAGCCAGGGTGCCCCCGGCCGGCTCAGGGGGTGGGTGGCATCGTCAGGACCGGCGGGTCTGAGGGCACAGAGATGGGAGAGGAAAGAAGAGAGAAAGAGAAAAGAAAAGCGGCCAAACACATCCTCTCACAGGAAAGGGAGTGGTAAGGGAAGTGGCAAACTCAACCGAAGAGTTCAGACCTTTTTTGGGAAAGCCCCGGTGGCACCCGGCCGCTCTCCTCGCCTCTCTGCCGCCGTGCC
>NW_008600021.1:1612-1835 GCF_000691845.1 Merops nubicus
ACTCACAAACAAAGTTGTTTGGTTTTTTTTCCCTCTTCAAGGGAAAAAAAAAGAAGAAGAAGAGAGAGAAATCAGAGGCCCAGCCTCCGTTCTCTTGATGAAATCCACCCTTGGCATCCCTGTAGGCAGAGGGGGCTCTGGCCCTGGCACTGTATCACAGACCCAACCCGGGTCGTGGTGTCTGCCAGCTGCTGCCCCCTCGCTCGCCGCAGGTGGAAGAGGG
>NW_008600021.1:1973-2179 GCF_000691845.1 Merops nubicus
CCCGTTATCAGCCTGGCCCAGCACCCTGCCCGGCACAGCCGCTTCCCGCGCCCTCCCCGGGGACACCGAGCTCTTATCTCCTCTGCCCAACACCACACAGCCCTGGCACCCCAAATCCAACGTGGTCAGGCTGCTGCCATCCCCATCCTGTCCAGATGGATGCCCTCCCATCACCCAAAAGTCACCCCTTTTCCTGCCAGCACTCG
>NW_008600021.1:2480-2681 GCF_000691845.1 Merops nubicus
CAGCACCACCCGCTCGCCAGCCTTGGGGCACCCATCAGCACCAAGGGCATTTTTATTCTCCGGCCACGGTACAAGCTCTCCATCCAAGGAGGGACCTTCCCTGCATGGTTTATGGGTCAGAACCAGGAGGGCAGCCTTGCTGCTCCTCACAGAGTGCCCCCGGGGGTGCTCTGCCAGGGGTGATGCACATATCCCCCCCCC
>NW_008600022.1:0-222 GCF_000691845.1 Merops nubicus
CTCCAGCCCCTCAAGGGCCTTCTGGGAGGGAGGGGCCCAAAACTGACCCCAGGATTTGAGATGCAGCCTCCCCAGTGCCCAGCCCCAGGGGGGCGACCCTACCCCAGTCCTGCTGGCCACACTGATGCTGATGCAAGCCAGGAGGCTGGTGGCTTTCCTGGCCCCCTGGGAACACACTGGCTCATAATCATCTGGCTGCATACACGTGTACATGTGGAAATA
>NW_008600022.1:242-516 GCF_000691845.1 Merops nubicus
GTGCAACGTGTCAGGGGGTGAACAGGTCTGTCTGTGTGTGGGACACTTGCATCGTGTGCACACAGGCTGGGCCGAGGCAGACTGGGGTGTGCACTGAGACACAGGCACACACATTAACTGCCATAGATGAACAGTTTTATAACTGATAGAGCCAAAATACAGGCATTTTTACATATGTTTCGGATATAAACAGATGTAGCCACAATATATAGGAACACTTTGTACATGTACAGATATTTTTAGAAAACAAAGGCAGACTGGAAGGGCCGCGTTT
>NW_008600023.1:0-10606 GCF_000691845.1 Merops nubicus
CCCTCCCCTCAAAATTTAGATCATGTAGAAGTATGGTTTTACAAATTGCAAAACACAGACCAGAATTATTTCACAATTAATTTATTATGGGAATCGCTTCACCATGGAACAAACACTTGATGGCTTCAGTCATGAACAGCTTTTGCTAATGACTTTGAAATTAATAGTTTATTTTAAGGAGTAAAAAAGGAAAAGTGCAGGCCAGGTTGTGGCCCCAGCAGCAGGGAATTCACAGATCTTCAGCCTGATCTAAAATGATCAGGTCCAGTGTCTCCCTTTGAGAAAATTCACCTCTTCTCAAGCTATTAATCTCTGCCATTCAGTTCTTTAATAGTTACCTCTTCCCCCACCAATTTTCCTCTTAAAAAGTTATGAATAAAAAGGCAAAAAAAGCAGAATTTATAAAGCCAAATTTCCAGAAACAGCCACCCACCAAGCCACCCAGCTCAGGAAAAGGAAAGCTAAAATGCCTTTATAGGACCACCAGGAATCCAAGGTAATGCTCTCTGTAAGGTCAGAGCCCTTCTGTTTCACAGGGTCATTAGTTTTTAAGAATCTACAAGATTTCACTCTAAAAATTAAGCCTATTTATTTAATAATACAGGCAGAAAATAAACTTCTTCCCCCAATTTACTTTTACCTCACCTATCCAACCAGGTCCTCCCAGCCTAAGATGAAGCATTATTATTCAAGCAACACTCCCATCCACTCAGTTAAGTTGTTAAGACTTGAGTTCCAGAGATGTTTGTCTTTTGCAAAGTTTAGAAGTTAAGCATATCTAAAAATCCTTTCTTCTCCTAATTGCTCAACTCTATTTCCCCAGCTCTTGTGGGGAGGAGACTTTGGTATTTCGTTATATCACTTCCTCACAGAAACTGCCCAAGAAAAGAACCTTTTCATTTCCTCCCCTAAAAAACAAGCTTCTAACATACATTCAAAGCCTTCTTTATTAGGCCATAAAGAAACAAAGGCAAAACCAGCACAACAGCTTTGTCTTCTTTTCAGATGAGCCTGAATACTAATAAGAAATGTTAAAAAAAGAACCCCAACAACCAAAAACCCAAACTCAGACTTAAGCCACCCCTCATTTTCCTTTCCCAAACTGCAAAGCTGCAGCCAGAAAAGCCAGCAGAGCAAAGCTGAGAAGAGCTGCACTCTCATCAACCCCGTGCTCGTGGTCCAGCCTCACAAGGACATCCCTACAGCAATAAATGAGTTTTAATGACATCCTGCTCTCCTCAGGAGGCACACGCTGACACGACTTCCCCACACAGACCTGCCAACGGAGCCACTTGCTGCAACAGTCTCACGTGAAGACACCCCAAGCTGTGACACCAGCTCAGGAATCCAGGTCAGCAGAGCTACAGCAGCTCCAGGTGGCAGGTCCTGGGTGTAAACCCAACTATCACTTTTCCCTGTTAGTCAAACATCACTCATGCAACAGGACGTCACTCCTGCAGCTGAGGAAACCATGCCAGGAAAGAGCAATCGTTGTCCTAAGAGATATTTAAGGCTGAAAACTTTTGACAACTTTCAAAAGCATCCTCAAAAGCAGCACTTTCAAAAAACTACTGAATTATAGTCACACCCGTAACATTTTTTTAACTCTAAAAAAAAGCCTAGGATCACTTCTGCATGAACACAAGTGCTTGGAGCAAGCTGCAGCACTGACCTGAGCACTGCCTCTGAACTGCACCAACCAGGGAAGCCTCAGAAAAACCCCACATGAAAACAGAAACCAAAAAGCCAACCAAACACCACCAGGAACAGGCACTGCCTTCATTACAAACGGGGCACAGACCACAGGATAAAACCCCTCAGAACACTGTGAGGGGGTGAGCACAAACCCCACCCAATCAAGCCCCCCCAACCCAACCATCTCCAGGTAAACCTCAGGGAACCCAAAACCACAAATTGCTTTTTCCACAGCCTGTCTCATCTGAATGCAGGATGATGCTCCCCCAGAGATCACCAGACCTCAGTGTTCCCCTCAATTCTGCAAATCAGACCCAGCCCTGCTCAAACATGGAGCAGAACAGGCCTGAGAAAGCTGCAAGTGAAATGGCAGCTCAGAAATACAGAATACTAAACTGCTACCAATCACAAACAAACAAAACATACATCTGTTTTGGACATGGAAGACCTTCTTCAGTCATCTTCATACTACAGATTCCTCCTCCCTGGATAGTGCCAGACTCTAGAAAAAATGGTTTAAAAGTCACAGGAGGAGTTTCATACCTGTCCCATTCAACTCCCCAGCACAGGGACATTGAGAAGTGTAAAAGCAGACAAGATTTTCACAGTAAAATCCAAACTGACCAGCACAGCTTACATCAACCAAATATTTACTTCTTGTTTTGGCAAGAAAATTCAACAAAATTCCTTTTCCTCTGAAGGCAGGGCAGTGCTGGAGGGGCATGCCTTCACTGCAGATAGTTTTGTTTCTTCTTAGGTCAACTAAAAGAGAGCCCAGGCCCAAGGTAAAGAGCAAAACACGGCAGAAAGCACCTTGGGATAGATGATGACACATTGGTTCCCTAGAGTCCCCATCCCTGAAGGGTTTCAAAAACCATGTGGATGTGGCACTTGGGACATGTTTTAGTGGTCATGGGAGTGTTGGGCTGACGACTGGACTTGCTCACCTTAGGGGTCTTTCCCAACCTTCATGATTCTACGAAAAGTGTTTTTAATTTACAGCAGTTTCAGTTTAAAGTGACATTTTCTTACAGGAGAGAAACCCTTTGGCATTTTCTAACTACACAGTGTGGTGTCACCAACAAAAACATTCTCTTTCTGCTACTCCTACAGCCCCATCCTGCTGTTTCTCTCCACCGTTCCCTCCCTGCACACATTTCACCCTGGTGGTGCAGTATGTGCTTGGCTCCAACGCTCTGTCTGGCAAGAGCATTTCATGGCTGCTTAAAGAAAAAAGAACAAGCCAGCCCATAATTTAGAAATAATAAGGCAACTGAGAATGGTATTTGTCCTATTTCCCACTAACTCACTAGCAAGTAATAAGAAAAGACACAGCTTGAATTTCAGACCATAGACTCAGTTTGCAAACCTGGCGCTTAAAAAAAATCCCCATGTTCTCAATTTTAATTGTGACTAAGCTTTCTAACATCATAATTAGGGTAATAAAGAGAACATCTAAACGCATACAGATTTTATAACCTAAGTTTTCAGACTGAAACCACACTTCATAAGACCTGGAACAAAGAGGCCACTATTATAATGATGCATAATTTAATCACTGCCATTCCCAACGCACACGCCTCTTAGTGTCACTGCAAAGTGTGGAATTATCACATTTAGTCTTTTTTCTTAAAAGTAATAACTGAGAACAAAGCCAGAAAATCCCCTTTGTTTTTGTGACTGTGATGCTTTTATTCCTCCCTCGGATCTCAGAACTAACACCAGGGCTTTATAGGAAAGACATCAACAGAACAAGCTGGAATGACCAGAAGAAATGTGGGGGTAAGATAAGATGCAGGAAGCCAGCACAAGGAGTTGTGCCTTACAGCACAGCTACAGAAGATGCTGGGTTTTCACCACCCAAGATACTTCATCCTCCATATATTCCATTTCAGGACCAGTCATCAAAAAAGATGAAGTCACGTTGAGTGTTGTCCCTGTTCTCCAAACCACTCAAGACACACCGAGCTGTCCTCAGGCAATTTTAACTGTTCAGCTTCCAAATGGCTTTTGATAAACTCTGTTTGCCTGGTTTCCCCAAATGTGAACAGCAAAAGTTGTGCCAAAGCAATTTTTAGAAGGGTATGAAGCAAGCCAGTGCAGAAATCAGAAACTTTGTCGAAAAAGAAAGGCAGAGACAATTAAGGAAGAGAAATATGTTCACTAATTACCACATGGGCAAAATATTTGAGTTTAAAAGGCATTTATTTGGCTCTGTTATAAAAATAGCCTACTCAAAGCAAGAATGTGATGTGCCAGTGTTAACATGAGGGCCTTCAAGAGAATGATGGACTAGTGATTTGTCAAACCAACCCCCAGTGATGATAAAAGAAACTTCCTGAAGAAAAGTCATGGCTCACAGTCCACTTTTCCTTCACCACTCAGACCACAGGAACTCTTCTAAACACACATCAGAATCATCCATGTGTGGAGAAGCAGTGGCCCAGCAGGATGGAGTTTGGCAGCTATCAGATGGAAAATACTCCTAAAGTTCACAAAGAACAGTAACTCAGAAGGAACCTGCAACCCAAATCAATTCACTGCTCTGAACAGGAACTGAACCTGGTTTTGAAGCTCAAGGAGGATCCAGGAGCAGCCAAAACTACACCCTGCAGGCAGGCAGGAAAGGAGAGAGGTACCTGCTGCTGCCAGGTCCCACCACCCACCCCAAATCACCTCACCCTCTTCCAGAGCTTGCTCTACACAGCTGGGAACCTAGACAAAAAAAGTCACATAGATCAAGCCAGTTGAGGTGTATTGGGGGAGTCCAACTGTTTGAGACCCAAGTGGTTATCAGCCTGACCTGGAACTGTATCAGGATAACTCCAGTCCCTGATGGACCTGAACTAGAGATGAACCCAAAAAAGGAAGCACTGTCTCAACTCCCTGTGCAGACACCAGGAGATTTCACAGGGATCCCATCTGCCCTTGGTAAACACTCAGGAATTTTATGCCCTTCTACCCCCTGTTCTCACAGTGTCTCCTGAAGACACCCTGACACACATGAGCATCTGAACAAGATCTTAGCAGCTCCCATTTTGTCCACTGTCCCCCCTTCTTGTGCTTCTAAACACCACAAGTGGGACTGTCAACTTTCACACTGACATCACGACCATAGAGAAGCAAAATTAAAACATTTCTTAACAGATTTGTCAAAAATTCCCTTCACTGCATACCATCAAGTAATGCTCAATGCAACCTCAGCCAATAAATCCCCTGCTTGGTGCAACCTAGTCTTGGTAGAATGAATTCCCTGCCTCTGGCATGTTCTAGATCACTAGTAACTGCCCACAAAATCCCTTGGAGTGAGGTCCTCATGTCCTCCTCTCAACAATCAGCTTTCAATTTAATTGTGTTTTTCCACTAAGTGTCCCTAAATCCTCTTGCCACGAGGAGCAGGCTCATAAGGAAAATTCTTCAGTGCCTGACCCAGCCTAGGCACAGCACCAATGGCACTGCTAAGATATTAACCATCCCAGCAACAGCAAATCCTGTTAAGGCATAAAATATGTAATGATGGAAGGGAAAAGAATATTTTCATTTGAAATACAACCAAAAATTTAAAACCATCAAAGGAGAAAGGCAAACAGAAATCTTGTGGAAGTTTCTATTTTTTGTAACCACCTATTTGGCTGCTGTAATGACATCAGTAAACTTTGGGTTCTTCCTACCTGCACTGCAAAATCCTATCAACCTAGAGGTCCCAAATGTTCACTTTTTCCTACAGATTGCCCCATAAAAGCCACAAATGTTCCCAAACTCCTACACCCCTGTCACTAACCCAGGGAGGAAGCCCAGAAGGCCAGTGGGGGAAGCAGGAGGTGCTGGCTGGATTTCTGGTCTGTGCTCTTCTATCAGCTTCTCCTCCCTGGTATCAGACAGTGCCCAACGTTGCCATCAGATCTGCACAACAATTCACTTCCACCATTCTTCTGTCAAAAGCCATCAGACCATCACAAAGCCACCAGTTAACAGAAGCACACTTACAACATGTCATGGAAACTAAATTGATTTACTAGTGGTGCTTTGGCAGCAGGTAACAAAATCCCACTGCTGTTTTTTTACCTCTGCTCAACCCTTCACCCAACCACATTCAGATCATGGTACTGAAGTATACTGAAAAGAAAAAAACCCAACCAAACAATAAACACAACAATCTTTCATCAAGAAACTCTTCTCATCACCACATCCTCAAGCAGATTATGAGGAGCAGAGAGCAGCCATCTATTTAATTGAACTTGTTGCCCCCCTGTCTGCCCTGGAGCTGCCACACCACACGAGCTCCCATCTTCTTCTACCTTAACATGGCCACGACCATGAGACACTTGTACCCAAAGAAAAACATCCTGAAGTTTTAGAACTGGCCCTACAACATGCTGGCACTGAGGGTGGTTCAGGGGCAGGCAGGAAAGGGATTTAAAGAGGCAAATTTTAGTGCAATGCAGATATAAAGTGAGTGCAATCAGGAGCAGTTGCCAGGACATAAGAAATATGAATGTATGTTGAAGCAAATCTTATTCACATTCTCCCCAAAAAAACCCCACACATCAACAATGCACCAAAATCCCCACAAGGTAACACCAAGAATTGTGGTTATTATTTAGCTACTCTGTGCACACAACAAATATTTATGTTTTTCGTTAGCTGCTACCACTTCTTTAAAAATATTTAAACAATCTTTTGAGGCACTTTCAGTCTGGAATGCAGCTCCTTCAGATCAGCTTACCCTGCCTGAAACAGGCAACAAAATGCCCCTGAAGCTAAAGCAGGTACTTTCTAACAACTGTGCTTTTAATGGGTTTATTGATTAAGCAAATACTTTAACTCAACTTCTAAGTCTTAAGATATATTCCCATTCAAACTCCTGACTTTCAAGATCAAAAGCAGTTCCTGGGTAACCCACCAGCATCAATACATAGCAGTTGACACAGGAACAAAACCATATGAATAAAAACATCCAGTAAAACAACAGTAAGAATTCAGACAGCTCTGCAAGCTCTGACAGCAACCAGCTGCACCAGGACCACCCCTCAGCTCCCTTTTTGTCCTCCAGATCCCTTGCAAAGGTCCAGTCAGCCACCAAATCATCCTGAGTGGGTGGAAGAGCTCTGATGGGCAGGACAGGTAGCCAGAGAATGAAATATCCAAAAAAACCTATTTACTTCTAAACCAATATTGCTCAAATTACTTTGATTACTGGAGCACAAAGAAAACAACTTTCCCACGTTCAAAAAACACCCAAGCACTACACTTTGCTTTGATCCTCAGTGTTAGACCCACTCCTTGGAAACTTCTCCTCAGGCTAGCAGAGAGCAGCAGATGGAGCACATCTTCCCAGGCAGAGGCAACCCCTCTCCAGCACTGCTTCACTTCTACCTGAGCAGGCAGACCTGGAGGAGAGAGGCTGTGAGGAGCAGAGCTGAGCCTCAACTGCAAGCAGCAAAGCCAAACAGGACTTGAACAGCTTGAGATCAAACTGTGAAGGAAAACAGTTAGTGAATGAAAATTATAGAACCACGAAGGTTGGAAAAGACCTCCAAGATCATCAAGCCCAACCATTAAACCATGTCCCCAAGGGCCACATCTACATATTTTCTGAACCCCTCCAGGGCTGGGGACTCCAGCAGCTCCCTGGGCAGCCTGGGCCAAGGCCTCACCACTCTGCCAGGAGAGAAATTCTTCCTAAGATCCAATCAAAACCTGCCCTGGTGCAACCTCAGCCCATTGCCTCTCATCCTATTGCTGATTACCTAGGAGAAGAGACCAACCCCACCTCACTCCAGTCTCCTTTCAGGGAGTTGGAGAGAGCCAGAAGTTCTCCCCTCAGCCTCCTCTTCTCCAGGCTGAACACCCCCAGGTCTCCCTTGGCTTCCTCTACAGACTAAACCCCCCCAGGCCCCCCAGCCACTCCTCACAAGCCACAGTTCCCAGACCTCTCCCCAGCTTTGTTACCCTTCTCTGGACCCACTTCAGCCCCTCAAGGTCTTTCTTACCTCGTGGCACCCCAAACTGACCTCAGTGCTCAAGCTGTGGCCTCCCCAGTGCTGAATACAGGGGTACTAATTTAATTACCTTAAACTAATCTCCATATCTGTGCATTTGACAGGAGAGCAGTGAAATTGCTGGCAGATGCCATTTCACTCTCTCTGGGGAGGATCCTGGAGTGCTCAGTACAAGCTTTTCTGCCAACCCCTTCCCTTCCTAAACACACTGAAAAAATATTTTGAGCTGGTTATTAACAATAAATACTTTAAAAAAGAGAAAACACTGGCAGCCTGATCAAAAGGGGAAAATTGGGCAATTATCATAAGTTATTTTAAGTCAAGTCATTCAATGGACAGACAGGATTTGCAGAACCAACCCCCAGTCCTGAACTGCAGCCACCACCCCAGGCAGGACAGTCTGCAATGCATCCATCCAAAGAACAGTCCCCTCTGCAACTTTCACATTTAACCTAACAGACAATTTCTTAAGCAATCCAGGTAGGCTTCCATTAGTATTCACTATCAAAATGCTTAAACACAGACAAAAATCCCTCCTGAAGCTTAGAAAGAGAAGAAACATTATGATTTAACAGCATGGATGCTGCCAACCACCACCTCCCCAACAGCAAATGAGACCAGAAGGCTCAAACCCAACGTTCATACTGTTGGGTTCCTGAGTCTTAGTCTGGTACCTGCTCAGTTTCTTCCAAACTCTGAAGATTCAAACCTCACCACTGACCTGACACAGCCTGGTAAGAAAAGCTCGGCCACCTCACAGCTGGACCTTGACCCCTGCTCTGATCCTCCACCTCAAAACATCCCCAGCAGGCTCCATCCATCCTGGGTGACTTCTGCTCTGATCCTCCACCTCAAACCATTCCCAGCAGGCTCCATCCATCCTGGGTGGCTTCTGCTCTGATCCTCCACCTCAAAACATCCCCAGCAGGCTCCATCCATCCTGGGTGACTCCACTGCTGAAGGCTGTGCCACCTCAGCCACAGACCAGGTGAACTCACTGCAACCCAGCTGTAGGATAAGGCACAGCTCAGACTGCCTGGCATTTAGGAAAGCCTGGAAGAGTGTTGCCTTCTGGGGAATAATCAACATGGATATAAGGTCTACGCCCTGAGACAAAACATGCTACAAAGACGTTGCTTTTTCCAGACACTCACTGATAAAAGATGGTTAAATATAGCAGGCAGCTACCCTGTGGGACTGGGAAACCTCTCACCAGCACTGTGAACCTGCAATTATCAATTCAATACAGCAAAAACTGCAGGAGGAAAATGACCACGCTGCAGCATCTCCCCTTCCATTTGAACATGGACAATCACAAAGATGAAATAAAGGAGAGAGGGAAAGAAGCAGTTACTTATCCTTATAAAAAGCTAAAAAATCTCATCTCCAAACTCGGGGTTATCCACAAAGCAGATTCTGCACAGCCAGCATCTCAACAAGTTTCTCCAGAGTCCTCAGAGCACCGTGAGAAAGCCACAGGAAGCTGCTCAATAAAAATAAACTCTTTTGCCTCCTCCTCTATACATTAAATTCATCTTCAACTCCAGCTTCTGCTTCCCCTCTTTTCTCCCTCCCAGAGCCCAGAGCTAATTCATTAATGCAAACGAATTTGGCATCCATTTCTCAGGATCTCTCCACCAGATTAGGACTCTCATTTTCTGTCACAAGCAAACAAAGCTGCAAACACTGACCCACAGCAGCTCGAAACCAACGGACGCCTCCCAGCTTGAAAACACCTCCCCTGAAACTGTGGTCCAAAGAATAAATCCCACCTAAAGGTGGCCGCTGCTGTTGAAGAATTTAAACAGCCACAATCCTGACGCATTTCAGGAGGAAATCCTTCCAGATTTGCATACTTTGGATAGCTTAACTTACCCACCGAAACGGGTGAACCGCCACCGGTCAGCCACTGGGTGAACGCGGCCTACAAGTTTTTGCTTCAACAGCAGCCAACTAGCACAGCATTTAACCACACAAGCAACATTTCCTCTTCCTTGAGATAAGCAGCCACGAGGACATGAGGCAGGCAGCAGCCAGAAGAATTATATCCTTTCACACCAGTGTATGACGACGGATCCAATTTATGTCTCCTATTTTTTTTTTAAAGCTCTACCGCAGGGGAGAGGGTTTGAAGCACACACGGCTCTACAGCAACGCCTCCCAGCACACGAAAATTAATAACCCCACAAAACCAGACCCCAAACCCATCCAAACATCCAGCGTTTCGGTGCCACAGGGATGGCTTCCACCTTGGAGAAACGGCTCCGTCGGTGTCATAGACTCCAGGAATAAAGTCAACAGCGTCGTGCTGCTGCGTGTCTCACAGCAAGGCATTGATAAAGCACAAAAGCAAGAGCGAGGCGTTATCAGGGAATTTGGCCACTTGCCTCCCGTGTCACCGGAATTACCTGACCGGAATTCTTAATTGGAGAACCAGAAGGCGCTGCACAAATAAATGAAATTATGCTGCCTAGGCAAGTTTCTCGTTATAAAGGCTGGATTTGCTTCCCGTCGTTAATACGTCATTCATTAAGCACGTAATAATCTCAGCGGTTGGAAATTATTTTTTGAGAAATTAGGCAGAAGGGGTGTCAGGAAAGGGGTGCAAAAATCATCCCGGGTCCCTCCAGCAATAAAAGCAGCCATCGTTAATCACGGCCCACACACACCGCAAACGACTTTCATTTACAATTCACCTTTCCGGCCTTTTGTTTGGGTTTCGGGTTTATTTTTTTCTCCCCTCTCGATCTCTCCAGCTCGGAGGCAGAGGACGCAGGCCCCAAACCCCCCCAGGAATGCGCATGTGGGTGGAAGGAGGGGAGCGGGAATTTCCAGCCCCAGGCCCGGGCAGGGGGTCCCACGGGAGGGGACACGGGGGCAGGGATGCTCCGCAGAGCTCCCCGCGTCCC
>NW_008600024.1:0-1244 GCF_000691845.1 Merops nubicus
TTTCATACAGCCCAGGACATGATTGTTCGTCTGGCCTGCGAACGTGCACTGTTGGCTAGTGTCCAGCTTTTCATCCACTAGTACCTGCAAGTCCTTTTCTGCAGTGCTGTTTTCTATCACATCATCCCACAGCGTATATTGATAACGAGGATTACCCCTGTCCAGGTGCAGGACTTTGCACTTGGCCTTGTTGAACCTCATGAGGTTCACATGGGCCCACTTCCAAAGCTTGTACAGGTCCCTCTGGATAGCATCCTGTCCCTTTGGCATGTCACCCTCACCACTCAGTTTGGTGTTATCCGCAAACTTGGGTACACTCAATCCCTCTGTCTATACCATTGACGAAGATATTAAACAGTACTTGTCCCAACACAGACTCCTGAAGGACACCACTAGTTATCCATCTCCATGTGAGCACTGAGCCATTGATCACTACCCTCTGTATGTGACCATCCAACCAATTCCTTATCCACTTAACAGTCCACCCATCAAAACTGTACCTTTCCAACTTAGAGAAGATGATGTCGTGAGGGACCGTGTCAAAGGCCTTGCAGATGTCCAGATACATTACATCTAAGTCTTTTCCCTTGTCCAGTTATGTAGTCACTCCCTTGTAGAAAGCCACTAGGTTGGTCAGGCAGGACTTGCCCTTAGTAAAGCTATGCTGTCTATCTTGAATCACCTCCCTGTCCTCTGTGTGCCATAGCATAGCTTCTAAGAGGATCTGTTCCATGATCTTCCCAGGCACAGAGGTGAGGTTGACAGGTTGGTAGTTCCCGGGGTCCTCCTTTCGAACATTTTTAAAAATTGGTGTAATGTTTCCCTTTGTTTAGTCACCAGGGACTTCACCTGACTGCCATGACTTCTCGAATATCATGGAGAGTGGCTTTGCAACTACATCAGCCAGTTCCCTCAGGACCTTGGAGTCCATCTCATCAGGTCCCATAGTCTTACATATTCTCATATTCCTCAAGTGGTTGAGAACTTTATCTTCACTTACAGTGTGAGAGGTTTTGTCCATGGTCCTGTTCTTGTGGCCCTTAAACTTGGGAAGTGTGAGGAGAGAGATTGCCAGTGAAGACTGAGGCAAAAAAGTTATTGAGAACCTCAGCCTTCCCCTCGTCTGTTGTTACTAGTTTGCCATTCATACTCATCAGGGAGGGGACGCTTACTTTAACTTTCCTTTCCTGGCTCGCATACCTGTAGAAGCCTTTCTCGTTATTCTTTGCATCCCTTGCCAAGTT
>NW_008600025.1:0-1328 GCF_000691845.1 Merops nubicus
TTGATGTCAACGTTCTGCGGGGTGAAAGTGGCATTTTTGGGGTGGGGTGTCCCCAAAATTTACCGCCCTACCCAGTGTCTGGGATCTGCACCCACTTTTGGGGTGCTTTGTGGGGGAGACACCCTCCCCCCTCCCCCCCGTTTTTACCTGGGGTTTCTCCCGGTGGGTGTTGACGGCTTCGATGTTGAGGAAGAAGGATTCCACCTCACAGCCTGGAGATTTGGGGGAAATTGGCCCATTTTTGGGGGGGGGCTGCCCCTTTTTTGGGGGTCCATCCATTTTAGGGGGTGACGGCCACATTTTGGGGGGCACCATTGGGGGGATCATCCAATTTAGGGGAGGGACAGCCCCATTTTGGGGGGATCATCCTTATTTTTGGATGGGAGAACCCCATTTCCAGTGGGATTGTCCCCATTTTGGAGTGGGCCAACTGCATTGTGGGGACCACATTTGGGGGGGATCATACTGTTTTGGGGTGGGCCTTTCCTTTTTGAGAGGGGTCATGCCCATTTTGGGGGGAGTATCTCTACTTTTGGGCCAGAACAGCCCCTTTTTGGGGGGAACTGTTTCAATTTCGGGGGGATTGTCCCCTTTTTGGGGGATTTATTCCCATTTTGGGGTAGGACAGCCCCATTTCAGGGGGATTATCCCCTTCTTTTGTGGGATTGTTCCCTTTTTAGGGGGGATAGTTCCCTTTTGGGGGGTTTGTTCCCATTTTGGGGTAGGACAGCTCCATTTTAGGGGGAGCATCCCCTTTTGTCATGGTCTTTTCCCCTTTTTGGGTTGGGTTGATAAGATGGCTCCAATTGAGGGGGGTTTGTCCCCTTTTTTGGGGGGATCATCCCCTTTGTGGGGTCAATTTGTCCCTTTTTAGGGGGGAATATCCTCTTTTTTTGAAATGTCTCCATTTCAGGCCCCCACTCCCCAATAGGCCACAGGGGTCAACTTGGCAACAGTGGAGCTGGAGCCCTGGGGGAAGTCGGGGGGAATTGGGGAGGGGTCTGCACCCCGAGCCCCCAGCCTGGAGGAGGTGGCCACCCTCGACCCCCTGCTCCAGGGCCAGGGGCTGCGGGCGGCCCGCAAACGGACGGAAAGGGAGGAGAAGCTGCAAAAAAAAGAGCAGGTGAGGAGAGAAAACCCCCTAAAAAACTCTGCGTGTGGGGTGCGCCCAGGTGCCATTTTAGGGGGGTCCTGGGGTGGGGTCTCTCAGCCAGCAGCTTGGATTGTGGAGGCTTGGAGGGGGTCCCCAGATCCCCGTGGAGGTTTGAAGGGGGGGGCTCACCCCACATCATCATCGGGGAGGGGCGGCAGGATGGGGCTCGCGGGGC
>NW_008600025.1:1357-1645 GCF_000691845.1 Merops nubicus
CACGTTTTTCCATCTGCCCGCAGCAGAGGCAGCGGCTCAGCTCCAAGGGGGGCTGAATAAAGCCCAAAACTGGGATTAAGCAGGGCTCAGATGGGGACCCCCAATATTTTGGGCACCTGACATTATTTGGGGCACTCCTCTGTTATTTAAAGCACTGGGGTTTTATCTCTTAACTGCTAGAGGACGTTACAAATATACAAATTAACCATTTATATCAAAATATGAGGAAACTAAAACTAATGATTACATGATAACACTCATTTTACATTCATTAATAAGTGTAAGAGT
>NW_008600026.1:0-8795 GCF_000691845.1 Merops nubicus
CAAGATGTTTGTGGTTTAGCAGGGACCTGAATCCAGATATTACACAGCAAGCTCAGTGCTTTTTTCTTTTTTTTTTAACATTCTTTCTTGAGAATCCAGCAGCAGAGGATAAGCCAGAGTGGCAGCTGGGGGCAGCTACCTGCAGGGAGCACTGTGCTCAGGAGGGCTGGTGCACCTGCAGCTGCTTTTCCTGACTTACCTCCGTGCCTCCAGCTCCCTGCCTCCCCAGCCCCATGAAGATGGCAGCACGCATAGGCTGCCCTTCTGTCCCCTTTCACAGGTGGGTCCTGTGCTGTGGAGCTCCCTGGGAGCTCTTCACCAGGCAGAAGGGCCACTGGTAGCCTTCCCAGCCTGGCTCTTGCCTGCCAGGCGTTTGTGCAGCTGCTCCTGTGGCTGTCCCCAGCAGGAGAGCTCTGGCCCCGCTGCTGCCGCGTTTGGCACCGAGCTGAGGGAAGTGTGGCAACCAAACCTGCACTCAACCTGCTCAGCACAACGTGTGCTGTGGCCATCACCTAACCAGTCCTCTGTGCAACTCAGCGGTCATGTCCAGCTCCTTCCTCCCTCCTTTGATTTTAAGGAATTTTTTCTATTTCTGCTTTCCTTGGGAGAAAACTCCTTCAGAACTTGGAATATACTGATTTGCAGTCAATACAAATGTGCTTATCAGTAGCCCCGGGCTTGAGAGGCACCCAGGCTGCAGCAGTACCTATCTATTGACTCTAATATATTAGCTGACTAAAGGACTTATCAAGAAAATAGCAGCAGCATTTTGACCTCTAAGAAATTCTGCATTCCCATGTGTCCTGTGAACCAGGCATCTTCATTCCTCTTGCTCAGAGATGCAGATGCTGGAGCATGCAGAAGCAGGGAGATGAGAATTTCACCCTGTAGGTTCAGCCATCAACATTTGTCCTTGTCTCCCCAGTTCTGTCTCAGCCTGATGTACATTTTCTATGTAACTGATAAACAGAAGTGGAAAGCAGTGAAAATAACGGGGTTGTTAGAGCAGGAAAGCCATTCTCTTTTTAGTTGAGGTGCAAGAACAATGGCCTTGCTTGCCTGAAGAGCTTTTCTCTGGGGAAAGCCACAGTGGCACTAAATTCCAGTCTGATCTTCAGCCTAAAGGGAGCTAGAATGTCCAGTCTCCTGTGAAAGGTGGCCACAGGGCCAGCTGCTCTCATGAACCCAGATTGCTTCTGGTTGAGGGACAGAAGCCGAAAACCACCAGGAATTTTTTTTATTTGTTCTTTGAGGTTCAGATAATGGCTTCCTGTGGTTCTTTGGGCCTGAATTGTATTTGAAGCTATTTATTTTTTTAGGAACCTGTTTAATATTTTTAGGAAGCCAGTGACCTGTATTATTATTGTGTCACAAAAGCTATCAATTGACAGTAGGTCCTACTGTAGGACCCCTTATGTGGGCCCTACTTTATTTACTGATGGTGGGGAGGTTAAGCATCAATGACACTTTAAAGCAATCTCTAACTTTCAAAAGACTGGGATGTCCATGGGATTGAAGAGGGGTTTAAACTTTTAATGAAGATAGAAGGGAGTGGCAGAACCACTTAAACAAATTGGATGATAACATCAAAGTGGATTGAGCAGGATGAGGATGTCAGGCTGTTGCACTGGGTGAAATAGTGACATTAATCCTTTCATTCTTATACTGAAAAATATAGCTGACCTCTTGGTTCTGTATGTTAGAAGCTGGGGTCCTGCTATTGCTGCTGTACTAATTTTCTGTAATGAACAGAGGGGTCTTTTTCTGAGCATAATGAGTCTTTCTTTTGAAGCCCACCCTCGCTTGAGAGAGAAGGGCATTTGTTTATGCTTATGAAGTCAGATTTTACCATGCATACCACATAAGAAGTCCCATTGAAATCAGTTAAAGACTATATGTCATAAGTGACCATAATCTTTAGATAAATCACAGGAGAAAAGTCTGTCTTAAAACTCTATTTTTATAACTCCTGAAGAAATTGCAAGACAAATTGGTACAAAGATGTTGCAGAAATCAAGGTGAGCAGGATTTCTTCTAAACAGCCTGATAGCTGAGTTCCACCCTGCAAAACTGATCTGGCAACAAATACAGAAATAAACTAATTAGCAGCATTTTATGTGAGAGACTAATATCATGCTGTATTAGCCCAAAGTACTGGGAACCAACGAAAAGAGACAGATGAAAGGATGGAAAATGAAAGCCTTTAAAGGAAAAGACAAAAGGAAAAAAAACACACTTCTGCCTCCAAACAGATTCCAAATGGGTGATTGACATAAAGGATCCTGGTATTGTCTCCTACCTTCTGTTAGGGCTGTCTTATGGCTTGAACTGAGGAAATCTTAATTTTCTAGACTGATGCAAAAGCAAAAGCATCTTGAATTCCCTGGCCCAATGCCCTATTGAAGCACCAACTCATATGCTGTTCTCAAATGGGCCTGGCTAACGAGGCCTTCTGTTTGGATCCTGAAAAGCTTTCCAGGATTTGCAGTGGCTGTTGCCTGGCAAACAGAGAGGAGCTGTCTGTTGAAACCCATAGCTGGTGTACATCTGAAGAGCTGGACTAACTGAAATCATCCCTGCTCTGCTTGCATATATGAAGAGGTCAGCAGGTTGCTGTGGAAGGATGCAATATGAAGACAGGATTTTGTGTTGTGTATGTAATTGTGGTTAGTAACAGCACAAGACTGACAGAGGGACTTGTTCTCTTGTCAGGTAACAGCTAAAGCCAGAAAACTGTAACTAATTTATTTCTGATTTAAATTTCTTAAAAATAAATGACTGCTGTGGTTATTGTACATCTGGATGACTTTTAAACAAAAGTACATAGCTGTAATTAAAATTATTCTATTTTAAAAAATATATCCAAATGAAACTAGAGAATGCACATGCTACACCAGGTACAGAAACAAAGGAGGAGGAGGAGAGGCAGAGGGGAGTGTGACATCCTCGTGTGTGCCACGATGAGGTTACCACCCATGGCTGTGTAAGGAACAGGACATGGAAATGTTGAATGAACGACTTTGCTCTGCTGGGTTTCTGTAGTGCTCTGTTCTAATGACAATGCCTTCCATGTTGAAAGGAGCTTTATTCCAAGAATTTTGAAGCATTTCAAGTTAATCATGGGCAATCTTAATCTGTGCAGTTTTCTGTGATGCTGCTTATACAGCCTTCTGTGCCTCCCATGTTGAAGCCATCTCTGGCTGCTCACTGGTGAATCTCTCAGGTTTTATTGATCAAGCCCTGGCAGAGAACAATTTTCCAGCTACTTTCCTGTATATCCCACTTGTCCTGTATATCCTGTATATTGTCTCCTGCAGGCTCACTGGCCAATGACCAGAGCAAGGAAGCTACTAGTTCTGAATGGAGAAATAAGTTCTCCCCTTTCTGGAGAAACAAGTTATCCCCTCAAGGAAGTGGTGGGGAGGAGAGGATGGAGGAGGGATAAATTTCCAGTTTACTGGACTCACAGATGTAGTAATTTCTTTGTAGTTTGTCAGCTCTTCTGACACGTCTTCCTATAAATTCATATGAAATAGACTGCAGCAATTTCTTGCATGATTGATAATGGTGCATACTTCATCCAGTTTTAAGCTCTGCTACCTTATGACCCGAGACGTTTTTCCACATCACTTTTCACAGGACAGATAAAAATTATCTTGAAGTCTCCTTTATGTGTTTTATTAGCATTCTTAATATATTTTTTTTAAAGTCATAACTTCAAGTATGTTCACTGCTGAATATCTCATCAGAGAGAGCTGTATATTTGTAATCCCTGTTAAGAGCTTGCCAGTCACACAGTCTCATGCTTTTCCTCCTTCAGAACAATTTCATGTTTCAGTTTATTGATAGCTCTGACAGCAGAAGCAATGGGGGCTCTGTTCTGGACTGGCTGCTTTCACATTATTGCTCTGTAAAGTGTTAGATGGTAGTTTCAGCTTGATATTCCTTTGCTTATGGCATTGCTGTAAACTTATGTTTATAGTCCCCTGTTTTGTACAAGTCTGAGAAAAACATGAGCAAGAAAAGCCCCATTCTCTCCTCTTCAGGGGGACATGCAGGCAAAGTGTAGTGGGTATTAGTACAGAGGACAAAAGGAGATTTTAGGCAACTGGGTGAAAAGAATGGATACTTTATTGTTCCACTGGGTAAACTGTTTGATAGTCACATTGCTTTATCATCCCACTCCTTTATCACTTCTTTTAATAATCAGGTTTATTTTCTATTAAATTGTTCCTGGAACTTACACCCCTGGAGCCATAAATTGTGCTGAGACATGTTGAGATGGTGCACTTGTTTGTGCAATTTTGCTAAAGCTGAATTGGGCAACAATGGCTGCAAGTGATGCTCAGGATTTAATTCCATTGAATATTTTATCAAAACCATAAAATAATAGATAGTAATTAAATGGTGCAAGCAACTGATTAATGCTTTGTGAAGCCGCATATGTAGTCTGCCCTCCTGCTACTCTTGTCAAACAAAGGGCTATGACAGTCACTCTATGCTTCATTGACTTGGGTGAAAAAAATAGAACTTGTTGTACAGCAAGGCCACTTGCATGGTCATTTTGCTGCTGACATCTTGATACCAACCCCCTAGGGGTCTAGCAGAGATCAGTTTATCAGTACAGTAATGACCTCGTTAGGTGCCAGGGAAATCATAAAGCATTAATGCTACAATGCCTTTGGGTTTTGCTTACTGTTATGTTAGGAAAACATTATTAATAACACTTTATGCCTGTTTATAGGAATTCTTACGAGCAATTTGAGATACTATATAGCAGGTGGGTTGGTCATGCTCTCTTTAGTCAGTGAGCTTTTGGATGAAAAGAGAGACTCTCCACTTCCCCTCTGCTGGGACTGCAGAGCTCCTGTGCAGCTGGGGCTGGAGACAGGAGCCAGTGCAGCAGCACTGACACTGCCTTACCTTGCAAGTCTCTCCATTCTCACATCCAGCATTCTCATCCCTCCAAAACACTGTAAAGAACTTCAGCTTTAGTCCTTAAAATATGACTGTAAAGACATCCATAGCTGAATAGTATTGTCTTGTGATTCACCCATAGCTAAACTGCACCAGAGGAAAAATGACTCATCCAAGTGTTCATAGATAAGGTCCTCCTCTGTTTCCATAATTGTTTTAATTCCCCCCAAGCACTGTGACAGGTAAGCTGAGTCTGATGCCGGGTATCATAGCTGCAAGTGTGAGGGGCAGCTGTGTACTGGCATCCTCTCAGATGTTAGAGCTGGCATTGCTGCCCATGGCGTTACTTAGCATCAGATGCCAGCTGGCACCCAGGGAAATGGTGATCAGTGTCACTTTCTTCAGCTTTTCAGGAAAATAGTGAATTAGTTTATGCCCAAGAGCTCTTTCACAGTGTTCCTGGGTGATAGTGATTCCCCTTAAAAGGTATTGGATTATGTTGCTAATTCTGTGGGAGACGTTCTAGAGATGAGCCGTGTCATGTCATGATACTAATGAAACTGTGAGGCACACAACAGCATTTCCACTCCCCTCTGCAGTGTAACCTTACGAAATCTCAGGCCCGTGGGGACTGACACACTGAACTTCACCTGGATACCTCATTCCCAGCCAGGCTTTGTGTTTTAAAGCATGCAAATCTGTGTGATACTCAGAGGTTTAAAGCTAGATGCTCAGGTACCCAGGAGCTAGTCACACCGTCAAAGATGCTTTTTAGGACAGAATGCAAACTGAACTTAATCTACTTTTGGGGTTTGGAGGTGGTTTTCTATTTTCCTTCCCTCCTTCTTTTCCTTCCTTCCTTCCTTCCTTCCTTCCTTCCTTACTTCCTTCTTTACTTTCTTTCTTCCTTCCTTCCTTCCTTCCTTCCTTCCTTCCTTCCTTCCTTCCTTCCTTCCTTCCTTCCTTCCTTCCTTCCTTCCTTCCTTCCTTCCTTCCTTCCTTCCTTCCTTCCTTCCTTCCTTCCTTCCTTCCTTCCTTCCTTCCTTCCTTCCTTCCTTCCTTCCTTCCTTCCTTCCTTCCTTCCTTCCTTCCTTCCTTCCTTCCTTCCTTCCTTCCTTCCTTCCTTCCTTCCTTCCTTCCTTCCTTCCTTCCTTCCTTCCTTCCTTCCTTCCTTCCTTCCTTCCTTCCTTCCTTCCTTCCTTCCTTCCTTCCTTCCTTCCTTCCTTCCTTCCTTCCTTCCTTCCTTCCTTCCTTCCTTCCTTCCTTCCTTCCTTCCTTCCTTCCTTCCTTCCTTCCTTCCTTCCTTCCTTCCTTCCTTCCTTCCTTCCTTCCTTCCTTCCTTCCTTCCTTCCTTCCTTCCTTCCTTCCTTCCTTCCTTCCTTCCTTCCTTCCTTCCTTCCTTCCTTCCTTCCTTCCTTCCTTCCTTCCTTCCTTCCTTCCTTCCTTCCTTCCTTCCTTCCTTCCTTCCTTCCTTCCTTCCTTCCTTCCTTCCTTCCTTCCTTCCTTCCTTCCTTCCTTCCTTCCTTCCTTCCTTCCTTCCTTCCTTCCTTCCTTCCTTCCTTCCTTCCTTCCTTCCTTCCTTCCTTCCTTCCTTCCTTCCTTCCTTCCTTCCTTCCTTCCTTCCTTCCTTCCTTCCTTCCTTCCTTCCTTCCTTCCTTCCTTCCTTCCTTCCTTCCTTCCTTCCTTCCTTCCTTCCTTCCTTCCTTCCTTCCTTCCTTCCTTCCTTCCTTCCTTCCTTCCTTCCTTCCTTCCTTCCTTCCTTCCTTCCTTCCTTCCTTCCTTCCTTCCTTCCTTCCTTCCTTCCTTCCTTCCTTCCTTCCTTCCTTCCTTAAATGTTTAATTTTTTTTCCTTTACTTAAAGTGTCTTGGTGTGTAAGATTGAAACAGACTCTTCTCACTGGTCCCCAGTGACAGGGAAAGATACAAAAAGCACAAATTGAAATGCAGAAAACTCCATATGAATGTCAGAACTTTTTTTATTATGAGTTGATTGAACCCTGGAACATGTTCCCCAGAGAGGCTACGATGTCTCCATCCTTTGAGATACTCAGAACCTGACTGGTCACAGCTCAGGGCAACCTCTTCTAGCTGACTCTGCTCTGAGCAGGGTGCTGCAGGAGGTGATCTCCAGGGCTTCCTTCCCACCTCAACTATTCTGTGATTCCTCAGAAAAAAAGAATTTGCTGCAGATAGTGTAATGTTGTGGAAATAAACAGTTAGGAGAAACAGGACATAAGACAGACTCTCCAGAAGGTATAGCAAAGAGAATTTACACACTTGTTATCACAGCTGATGTACATCAACTCGTGGAGAGAATGTAGAGCTTACTGTCACCTCTGAGAGGAAGGCCAGGATGTGAGCTAATACTCAAGTCAGTGCTTAATTAACCAAGGAAAAAATATCAATAGAGGTGCATCTGAATGTCACAGATAATATGGAAATACAGTTTCTAATTTAATGCAGCAAAGTCTCTAGGCATGCCCACCCCATATAAATGAGATCTAGGCCATTATTAAATAGAAAGGATGATAAAGCAGGGAAAGAAAGGCCAATCTAAACTAGCTTGCTGCAACTTTATCAGAAATGTACTGATAGGGATCATCTGTGTTTCTGAACAACAGTACTTTCAGTTTCAGAAACAATTGTTTTCAAGGGGTTAATTTGTCATTCAGACTTGTGGTTACATGTCAGTGTTCCACTGTGGTTTAAAGAAACAAATGGACCATTGCTTTTTTAACCTGAAGCCTTTGGATTGGTACTGGAGCGTAGCTTGCAGAGTAGGAGCATCTTTTCCAGAGCTGCAGCAAGGCTTGTCTGCCAAACCCAGCTGGAGAGGGTGCCCAGACCCTGCCTGGCATCTGCAGTAGCTGAAGCAGAACGAACCCTCGCCTCTTTGCTGCAGATCCTGTGCTGCTCCACTGCTGAGAGTGGTGCTGGCGTACTGGGACTGCTGGAAGTAATGTACCTGGAAGCAGAGAAAGGTGTTTTCTCTGCTATTGTATTGGGAGACCAATGGCTGGCGTAGGGACTGGGCCATATGCACGTACATTGTGGTACTGGGACCGCTGGAAGTAATGTACCTGGAAGCAGAGAAAGGTGTTTTCTCTGCTATTGTATTGGGAGACCAATGTGGCAGGTAGCTGACCTCACTGTCATCAGGAATAGTACCTGCTAACTGGTGAATCCCTCAAACTGACCTAAATCTTGGTGTGTGCAATGCAGAGTTTTGTGGCTTTGAACTGAAATTAACTCCAGTAAATTGTGTTCTGCTGTTTCATAGCAGGTCTGTAACAGCAGGTTGTTTCCAGCTCAGCTCTGCTTCAGTGGCATGGATCTACACTGAATTGCTGGGATGTCAACACTGCAGTCTGAAAGGAAATGGTTATAAAGTAATACCCACGATGTTAACATTTTCCTTCTCTCCTGCTGCCTAAATAATCTACCCTACTGTCCTTATTTTCCTGCACTTGAGCTGTCAGATTTGCATAGCAGCCAGAATACTTTCTGCTCAGCAGATCAAATGGGTCGTGTAGTCCCTGGCAACATCATCAGTTTCAGTTCCTGCCATAAGCCTCCTCCATTCACCCAACTTCATCCTTCACTGTGACTTTTGGGGACTTCTATGACAACAAAACACTAAATCTTCTTTGATCTGATAAATCTCTCTGTAAGCATGTGTTCTGTTCCTGAATGGTGCTGGGTAGTCCTGGAAACTGTACATTCTTTCCTTATCAAACAAAGCCAGTGTGGACAGTGATGAAGGACACTCTTCTCAACCTGTTACACAGCAGTCCAGTGTTTTAAAAAAATAGTGTTTATACCAACAGGGGACCAAAGAGTTTCTACAGTTCAAGGGCTTTTCTAGTATCAGCATGAAA
>NW_008600026.1:8826-23082 GCF_000691845.1 Merops nubicus
GGACTTGTTATTATCTAACACAATTAACAGTTCTACCTAAAAGTAAATCCACTGGTGGTAGTAATTATAATACTCTGGGAAAACCTGCAGACCAGGAATTCTCTGAAGTGCAGTTTTTCTAAAGCAGATGCCAGAAGAGGATCACACAGGATGGACCCTCCCCAGGCAGCTGCTGCTGGCAGGAGGAAACTTTGCTATGCAGATTCTCATGCAGTAGCAGAAGCAATATCCTCAAATCAGCTGCCTGCTGAGGGGAACTTCTTGTTTCAAGTGATCTAAATTAATCTGAGCCAGCAATTTAATTTTTAAATGCTCTTTGTTCTGTGACTGTAACCCATCGATTCTCTGGTTGTTTTAATGACGATTATATTCAGCTAAGTCAAAACAGTAAAAAAGTGTAGCAAAAAGAAATACCCATGGAGAGAGGAGGGAGCATGGGAAAAAATCAATATTTGTCAGCAAGAAAACACCATATTATAGAAAAAAAAAAAGTGATTTTTCAGACCCACTAATAAGAAATACAATAACACAGAGAAGCTTTTGCTGTCTTTTGTGAAAAGAGAGGAAATACATAGGTGGCTGAATCCATTCAGATAGGAGAATAAGCATCATCAAGTACCTCTGTCTTTCATAGCATGTAATTGATTTTTAACTAATTCTACACTCAGAGAAACTAATCCTTGTGTGAAAACAAAAATAAAAACAAAAACACCCCCCAAAACATTTGATCTGAATCAGTTCTTATTTGAACAAGCAGGTCAACATCTGTGCCACCAGATATTGTCCCAGGGAAGCATCCTGGTGTACTGTAATACCACTCGACAGGCACGTTAGTCTCCAGAGTTTTCAGTAAGGAGTCTGACTGTGCCCCACCTCCACTGAAACCATTACAATTTGGTAGTGAGCTCAGTCAGGACAAAATCACACGTACTAGGAGAAGCCTGAGCATCAGTTTAAGGATGCCCAGACCTGGACGTTGCTTTTTGTGCTGCTGCAGCACTTCAAACCCCTTTTTTCTGACTGCCCTCATCTGGAGATGTGACAAAGTTCCTCCCAGTCACGGCGGGCTCCGTGCTGTTTGGTCCTGGTCCTGTTTGCCCTCACTCTCCAGGCAGAGCACCACGAGCAGCCTTTCTGGCTCTCACCTTGTTCTCTGAACACCCACACCTCTGATCTTAAGCAACATCAACCTGCCTATTAATGTGCCCTGCTGTGTGTTCCCTTTTTGTGCTTCACGCCGGCTACCAGCCTGATCTATCGCCTCGCCGCACAGTAATGTTCCCATTTATATGTGTGATTTCCTGGTGCTCCACATCCCTTTATCTTGTCCTCATATGCACAACAGCCAGTATCTGGGCTGTGCAGAAGGATGCATCCAGAATTCATTTTCCCTCTCCCGTAATATGAAAGGTATTTCTGAAAGAGCAGCTAGTGAAGTGATGAGAATCCTCCAGGCTTTGAAGTATAAGCTTTGCTGGTGTGATTAGTTTAAATGACTCATTTGCTATATAGGGAAGTGGTATTGATCAGTTTGGGCTTCTTCACCCCCCTCTTCTGTTTTGAAATTTGATATCTTCCAAAAAGTGCTATTTAGAGCCAGTTCAAAGCTGCTCTTGTGTTTCCCAACAGGAGCCCTCCAGTATATGTGCAAAGAGGAAATTATCTGGCATTTCTGAGCCGTTCTTTTGGTTGCCCATGTGCTACTTGACAATGAACGTGTGAGAAGATGGTGGTGGGTGTATAATACAAGCTTAGCTGGAATCTTTCCTCTCCAGAAGCCTAGGGTGCTTCTCAGGACACATGTTTCTGACTCACAGTTAGACAATCGCAAGTGCTTACAAGAGCAGATCCAAGTTCTCTAGGCACTCAGCTGGACCTTTTCTGTAGCAGTTATTCAGCTCCTCAGGCAGTCTCCCACAACGAGGATTTATCTTGGTGTTTGTTGCCTCGATCTCATCTCTTCCTCATTAAAATGTGCTTTTAGCCAACATTACTAAGACATCTGCCATTTATACTGTCCAATCATCCCTATAGCTGGAAATTAAGATGGACTATGTGATGAGAAAACTCAATCACTTAGGCTGAAAACTGACTTGATTTACCAACACACAAAACAACCAATCCCAGAACTCATAACAGAAAATATTTTAGTTTCCCAAAGCCTCTTGTTACTCAAGTACTCAGGTTCTCCTTCAGCCCAGGAACAGAGAGAACAGTAGGATCCGGGGATAACTGTAAGCTGCAGAGACATTGAGGGACAAGAGTATTTCTGATATCATTTAAAGTCTGCCTTTAAAGTTACTTTTATGTTATTTTAGTTTTCCTGTGGATAGTCATCTACATGCTAACAGCCCAACATCCATACGGATTGGGTCCAAACAGGCTTGTCAGAGGACCAGGGCGGAGACCTCCTGTGCCTCTGTGTGCAGTGAGCACGGTCTCCTCTAGCTGAGCAGGGTTTAATGGCAATCGTGGGATACTTCAGGTCAGGCTGGGCACTCTTCCCCCCTCTTCTTACAGCCCAACAACTGCAAAAGCAAGCTGTCTGACTGAGAGTCTGAGGACATAACAGCTGGGCTGTGCTAAAAAAAGAAAACAGACTTTACATACATATGTTTAGAAAAACTACGGCAAAGGAGTGATAAAATGACAAATTCAAGTTCACAAAAATTGAGCTTTCCTGTGTCTCCTGTGCAGACTTAATGCAGCTGTTTTACACACCTGAATTTTGTTAACCTGCAATTATGGGATTCCAGGCTATATTTTTTTTGCTTGGGACCTTGGCTTTACTCAAAAACTAGCATAATGACGTGTGCTCTAGAAATAAATCAATAGTCTGTAATGAGCAGGCACCAAAGTTTTCTCACTTTCTGTTTTTCTGGTGCAGAAAGTGACGAGCATACAGGGAGTGAAGCAAGGACCTGCAGAAGGAGAAATGACAGTTTTATGAAGGCTTTCTCTCGTGGCAAGTGAATAGCAAAGAAATGGATTTTATCTCCAGATGTGCCAGGTAACTCTTGGTTCTGAGCATCCTACTGGCATCAAGTGAGACTTTTCAAGGCTGTTTTCTACTTGTGAGTTTGTCCTCTTTTTTTGTGGTACACAGCTAATCCCAGGGTTGTAAACTGAGTAACTGTTGAGCAATCACAGCTCCAGCTGAAGCCCCTGGGATCTTAATCTTGAGTGTATGAAGTACTGTATAACAGTCTGAAAACACAGGTTTTAAACAGCTTGTGTTAGCTGGTACTTCTTAAGCAGTTCATGTTCCATAAAAATGGCAAAAGCTATACCCTTAGCATCCCAGAAAGTTCATAAAAATGAATGCATTGATGTCTGAAGCATTCATACTATTCTGATAAGCACCACAGAAAAGCCTAGGAAGAAATGAATAATTATGTTTTCAAAGCAGAATCTGAATAGCGTGCAATAAATAATGCCTGGTGAGAGTGAATAATGAAGGGAAAATAAACTATTGAAAGCTCCACATTAGTTGAAGATTGTTCATTCTGCAGACTGAATGAGGTAAGGGCCTTATGGAAAAGAGCACATGTGACAGTGTCACTTACAGTGTGATCCTGGTGCCTGCGCACGAAGCACATGAATTACTGTCTCACAGGCAACCACACCATTTTATGGGCTTGATTAGCAGCCTTTATAATGTAAGCATAGCATGCTTTTTGTATGCAATAAATAAGTTACATGGTTTTTAACTCATTTGGAGTTCCCTATTTCAAGATCTGAAGGCTCTGAATCTTTTCCAGTTAAATGGTATGAGAGTTATTCATTTCTTTCATGCAGGGTAACAATATATTCTCCTTGCTTTAGTTCTCTGAAATATGTGCACTATTTTGTCTGAAACTAAGAAAGAAAATAAAGAGTCAGCCTGATATAAAGAATTTCATGAATACTGTAAGTGAAAACAGAATTCAGTCATGGAAAGAACTGGGCAGAGGCTAAAACATCCATTGGTGACTTCAGTGTTTCCTGTTGTACCACTGGTATTTAGGAACATGCTGATGGTTCATGCACCTCATAACAGTAGTGACTGGAGAGGCCAGACTAGTTTTTTTCCTCGGTGGAGTCACCAGTCTTGTTTATATTTATGTCCTTGGCTACTGTTACCCACAGAAAGAAAAAATACATGTTATTATCCACCTTCAAGGATAGAGGGGCAGTCTGGTTGGCCCCCAGCTGGTGAGGATGAATTGTCTGGTTTCATTAGTGGTTTTTGTCAACAAATACTGGTTAACACAGATAGGATTTCAAGGAGACTCCACGTGGGGTCTGCACTGCAGTATATAGAGATCTGAGCTACATGGAAGGGAATCTAGGGGGGTGTTCAGGTTGCTCACAAGGTTGATGTGAGGATGGATTTATATAGTTTGCTGCTGCCTAGATAAATATTAGTGCTGATGACACAGGAAGTGAAGATGATGGTCAGAAAGATGTCAGCAGATGGTGGTCAGTCTGGCTTCTCATATGGTAGAACATGGAGAATTTGGGATTTGCTGAAAGTTATGAACAGCCTCAGGCTCATTAAGTAGTAACCTCCTGTGCCCACAGCAGAACAATGAAAGACAGGCTACCATTCCACTTAAGCTTTATTTTGCAGTCTTTTTTAGGGGTACTTTTCAGTTTTTGTCCACCAACAAATTTCTACTCTGCCATGCAGGACTCAGACACTGGTTTATTTCAAGATAAATTCTCTTAAGTTCTGGTATCTTTTACATCTGAATCTTTGTGCAAATAGGTAAAAAAAAAAAAAAAACAACAAAATGACCATGTTGTACCATGTTCATATTTACTCTTGCACTCAATCACAGGAACACTGTCTTGCCCTTTGAGTTTCCTTTGAAGACACGTGAATTCCCAGAGATGTCTAAGCAAACAAGGGGGCTTTAACTTAATGTGAGAACAATGACAATTTAAAAATTTTATAAGAGTGCAAACCACACGGGTTTAATTTTTGATAAGGGATAATACTCCACTTCTGCATTTTTAATACAGAGACTGACAGGAGAGTCATTTAAGGCTACCTAGAGAAACAAACTTTTACAGCAGGACTGTATCCAATTCAAATGTTAATGGTAAAGATAACAGGACAGTCTGACTTAAAAGACTGTCATGAAATGGTCACTAGTGTTGCTGCTAAAAAGTAAAAAAAATACTTATGATTTGCAGACACATTATATAGTGCTTTCAAATTCTTAAAATTGATTTGGAAATCATTTTGGTATTGTGAAAAACTGACATAATAAAACCCATGAAAATACCCCCTCCACCCTCCCACCCCCTCGCTGCAGGTGAAACCACAGAGAACTTAACTGCTGGATTTCTGTTTTTTAAGGGAAGACTTTGATTTTATATTACTTTTTAATATGTATCAGAAAGATGAGTAACCTCAGGTTACCAAACTCTTAAGAATTTGCAGTGCAAGAAAAGATTACTGCTGCCATTGGTACTAATTCCATTTTCAACTGTATATGTGTTATGATCAATAGAGCATAACACAAGCATATAGGACACAGTAATATTTCAGGGTTTTTTTAATTTGCACAGTCCAGCTTTACAGGTTATTTTTGCTTAACAAGAGTGATTTTTATCCAGGAAATATTTATACCATGAGCTCCACTGCAAAAAAATAGGACTGGATACTTTTTCTCAAGGTTGGATTTGTGCACTTTGGCTGTTTTGGAGGGGAGTTGAGTCGTGAATTGAAAGCTACCATCATCCATGCATCAGATACACCAGATGGGTTGAACGGTGAGAGGAAGGGCTCAGTTGATGAGGAGCAGGGTTTTTGATAGGGTTTCTGTGCATGCAGGGTCCTACTACCTGGTACACTCCCTAGCTGTAAGGCAGTGTCATGGCCTGTATACCAACTACATCTTCTCCACAGTGCATCACTGAGCAGTCTGACCATCTGCATCCTGCACTCGTGACCACAGATGGGGACAGAGAAGTCACAGTGCAGAGCTGAGTGTGGATTTGGTGTGAGCCTCCCTGTGGGGAGTGTGCAACAGGAGATAACTACATTGCTCTCAGCTCTGTGGGTAGGATGTATGAGGCTGTTGGTTGCCTTTCGTGGGTCTGCCCAGCCCTGTCTCACTTTTCTTCTCTCTCTAAAACGGGTCCTGCATAAATTTGCCTGGCCTGGCAAATTTTTGAGAGGCCAATAATGCTGTTAGACCCTAGATGAACATGAATAATAGCCTGTTTGCACAGCTGATAACTGAGCTGTAAAAACGAATCTGCTCCCAGATGAAACTTGACATGCAAAATTTAAGCTTGGAGAGCAATTCTTTGTATGTATTCTGAAAAAAGAAAAAAAAAAAAAAAAGAGGCTTGGACTGCTTACTTTTTATTCATCCTTAAAATAAAAAACCCTACAGGAGGGTCAGCAGAGAAAGCTTCTGTGTTTTGACACAGCACTTGAAATAAGCATTAAACATAAAATACAGCAAATGTTTAATCTGTAATAAAGTTGAATCTGCTCATTTTGGAGAAGAACAATGGCTGAGGGTCGAAGCTTTGGGTTCTGCAGTTGCCAGATGGGATCAATTCCAAAAGGGAATTTGGATGGTAATCAGTGTCCGCTGGGATCCATGCCCACCGCTCCGAGCCCGCGTGCCACAAAGGAGAGATTAGGGGCAGAATGAGAATGTGCAGGGCTGGCACGAATCAAAGGGACTCCCTGTAAAACCTATTACATCTGCGCTCTGAAAAATGCATAGAGAAAGTGACAGTCAGGAAAATGCAGTTTTGATTGTGCTTTGATGGCTGGGAAGCTCAATTGTGTGGGTGGGTGGCTAAGTGTAGCTCCATGTCCATGCCAGCTTTATTTGACTGAGACAGCCAGAGTCAGGCCAGTTTTCATTGTCCCTTCAGGACTTTCAGAGCAGCAGGATAAATAAAGGAATGAAATGGGGAAATGAATTTATAGACTTAGGTTGTCAAGTGATTAACAAAAGGCCCAAACCTTGGTGTTTTGTCCTATTGATTTTGTTTTGGCAAGGCAAAGATAAGATTGTGAACCTGTACAAAGAGAGGTGGCCTTTACTTCCCCCTGTGCCTTTGTGACGGCTCGGTGGTTTGCTGAATGGAAGTTTCACTTTTGGACTGAAAGCAGGTGTTGCTCTACACTGAATTATGAGATACAAACACTACGCCGTGGGTTTGGGACCCACAGGGTTGGCTAGTATTAAATCAAAACAGACCCCAAATATTTGGGTGGAAATATCTGAATTTCTCCAATATCTGCTTTGCAATGGTAAGAGAAACCATCCGCTTCCCAAATCAAGTCTCAGGTGAACTACAGTGGACTTGTTATGATCTTTGGGAGCCCATGTTGGTCCTTCAGGCCTGTCTCCTCCAGCAGGTGCTGTGTCCATGGCTTGGGTCCTCGCCCTCTAAAGCAGCTGAAGAACACGAGCTGCCTGCAGCTGATCCGGCCATGGGATGGATCATTTTCCAGGGGAGAGGGAAGAGCTATGCAGGACCGTGGTGTTGGCTGCAGCCCTGCCCTGCTCTCCTCCAGTGCTCTCTGTTGGCCTGGCAGAGCCCCTCTGTCCTCCTAGGGATCATGGACCTCCTTCCCAAGTGCCAGGATGAGCCTTTGATGACTAGTGGACAATGAATACCTGGCAATGCCACCGAGTGGCACAGGTTATATTGAAACAGAAAAGTGGTTTTAAAAAATAGTAGCTCTGAGATTAGCTTGGACGTGTTCAAGCTTTCTAAAGAGTGAATGAAAGGGAGATGGGGTCTTTCTGAGACAATAGCTGGAGGGCCATCAGTAAAAATTCATGTGCTTTAACAATTGCTGTGGGAAGTGCTTGTGAAGTTCAAACTGTTTTGTCTGACAAGATCCATTCAGACATACAAATGCATAAATACTTTATGCATGTGCGTATGCTATCAGAGCCAGATAACCCAGGGCTGAAGCACTAGAGGTGCAGCAAATCAAGGTCCAGCTGAATTACTTGGAGTTGTTTTAGGTTAGTTTAGTCTACAAGTATGCAGTATATAAGTCTGCTTGTATTCTTTCAGCCTTGATCCATCTTGGTTAGAATTTAACATCTGTGGACCTGAGAGACACTTGGTTTTGTAGGAAGAACAGGGGATGGGGGAGTATTCTGAAGGGTGTACTAGTAAGGGTAGGAGGACAGTTGTTTTGTGCTTCTAGAAACTATGTCTCTAGGAGGTGTTATTCTGAGATCCATCTATCACTTGATGCTTTATGTGATATGACAGAATGCCACAGGGATTGATCCATCAACTGCTGTTGTTGCAACATGGCATAACAGGCAGGAAATCTGAAAGGACATGTTTTCTGAAACTGTTTAGAAGAATTGTAGCTCTGGGACTGCACATGCATATGTCTATCACTCACACAAGCATGGATTCTACACATGGCATCAGCTCTGTCCTAACATTTGGGAGAAAAGATTTCTCAACTTCAAAGAAACGAGTTTTTCACAACTTAGTTACATTGATAACTCTTCTCAAACGTATGAAGAAATGTAAACAAGGCTGCGTTTGTGTGACTCTCATGTTATTGAAGCTGTGTAGAGAAATATCCAGAAGAATTTTATCATTGACTAAGCAAAACACCATGCAAAGTGAAGAGAGATCTGAACATTAGGCCTACATTTGCAAGATGATAATTGGATTCTTTTTGTCTCCTGGAAATAAGATATCCCAGTGTTTCCCTTTTCTTCCTCTCCTCCCATTCCTATTTTGGGGGGTGATTTTAAAAACCAGTTTGATTTTATTCACTTTGAAAAAGAAGTAATTCCACTCTGACCAAGCTCAAATGTTTTGGCTGTGCACGAGACAACCATTTTCTTGTTATTTAGGAACTGAAAGTGATGACATAGCAATATTTAATGGGACAGCTTTGAAAAAAAATTATTAAAGACAAGCTAGTAAATCAAATGAGAGAGCAAGAAAAAAAAAATCAGAATCTGACCTTGAAAAATTTGCTTTTAATGAGCTTTCACTTTAGAAAGGAAAACAAATGTTGAGTTCATATTCCTCCATGAAGAAAGGCAGCCTCGTCATGCAGCTGGAAGAATTTACAAATTAGACAACTTAGACTCTGCCCACTGCTTAGCAAGAAGGCACAGACACAGCACGAGCTTGAGAGCAAGATGGGTTTTAAAGTGTTCTGCTGTCATACAAAATCCATACAAAAATAATGAGAAGCATTCCATGCAGACATCATCCTAAATTCCCATTTGGGTATTATTTTCTCATTGATGTTGTAATTAATGCTAAAATAATTTGTCCGTGAGCCTTCAAGATGCTTAGAGCTTTCCAGAGGGCTGCTAGGAGCTGAGGGAATGTTGGACCCCACAGAGCCAGACCCTGTCTCCACTCCCACCATCCATGCACAATACACCGATTCTTTGAAGCATTGGGACCTAAACAAATAAGGTGTGGGAGAAAAATGGAGTGACCATCTAACTCACAGAATTTTTAAAAAGGAAAAGAAAAAATTCAAACCCCAGGCTTGGTGTTGCTACTGAGTTTCAGTATTTGTGTCTAAGCCCTTTGGGAGCCACAGACCAAACAGCAGCCTGTGGTACTAATCTGCTGCTTTACAGCATCGGTATATGGTCACTGTAGAGCTACACGAGACACTGTCAACTTCAGTTTTGCTCCAATTCACGATTCCTTTGTTAGCAGTAATAGGATAAATAGTTTGAAGTGAAACATCTTGAAAAAATCCCACTGTACTTGTTACTAACTATGGCCTCAAGTCTGCATTTCTGTTAGCTTTCACGGTGATTAGTCACTGTACGGCAGCAAAGGGTAGATCAGTCTATAGCAGTGCTCCTCCAGCATGCAAAAGATCTTGCCAGACACCTAATCCTCACTTTTTTCCTTCTCGGTCCCTTCATTCTCATGCTCATTAAAATTAATGGGAAAGGTCCCTATTGTGGCTGTAGGTTTGGTTGCACTCAAAGATCGATTGTCTAGGGATACTGCTAGTTCAGCCTCAGGACGGGAAAGAAGGGCAGAAGCCTTCTGTGCTAACTCCTCTGCAGCTGAATAAAATCTTTACCAATGGACTGCAAAACATCTCATCTTCCCCCTGCTCCCCTGAAAGATCACCATAGAGAAGCAGGAGTGCCAGCATGAAGCAGAAGATGGGTTTGGAACCTCACTGGAAAAGCTTTGTGAGTAACGCAGCGCTCTCCAGAAGCCAGGGTCGCAGGGAGCTGCTCTCCCCAGCTGCTTTTACACTGCCAGAGTGCTGCTGCATGCCACTGGGTAATATTTCACTTGATTTGCTAAGGAAAACCAGGAGATGGTAGTCCAAGTGGACTAACCTGGGTTTGCAGTTATGTACATACATACTTGTATGTATCTAGAAGTTTAAGAGAATGGTTTTAAGTTAGAATTTCTCTGAGGACAAGAATTGAGGAGTGTGAGACACAGACTGTGTCTATGCAGTTAGAGAACGTGTGGAAGCTTTGCTCACCAAATGTTGCAGTCTCATACCTGGACAGTCAGTACTGCTGAGATTTTGTGTGGCCAGCAGCGTGGCAGTTGTATCACACTGCTACGTAGGTGTGAATAAAGGAGAACTGAGTGACAGTTTTAGGACAAAGAAGAGTTGTGGCTCTGGAAGTGAGAGACAATTCCTGGATGGTAAACTGATGGGGTTTGTGGTTTGATTCAAATCTGATTGTGTGATGTCCTCCTTTCTTTATTAGGCTGTGGGCTACTTAACAATAAGTATAACATTAGAAGACTTTGAAAGTGCAAAGGGGATTAATTTGACCATTTAGGCATGAACCAAGCAAAAGGAAAGTCCCAATGGTTACAAAAGGTCCCTAGAATGGGAAAGGGGAAGATGTATCCAATAGATAAGGTAATGGATCCAGAGCATGGGTTTAAATAAAAAATATGAAAAACAACAGAGCAAATGGCTGATTTAGAGGACTGGAGCCCTCTAGAAAGAAATTGAAGCTAAAAAAGAATAAAATTAAGCTAAGAAACAAAAGATATTATAGAACATATTGAAAAAAAAGGTTTTGAAACATTTTTATTTTTTTTTTTACATTTAGCAAAGACTTTATTGACAAAATAATGAAACACCCACTGTTCTTCATACTTGAAAGAGCTCTCTTTGGCTGTGGTCACAGGGCAGGGGAGGGCCACAGCTTCTCGACATTCCTGGCTGGGAGTGGTAGTGAATGAGTCTGGTACTGTGCTACCGTGGCACCATCATGCCCAGGTTCTCAGTGTTAAACTAAATGAAATCTGCTGCTTGTCTATAAATCACCTCATCTTCACCACTGGTCTGTGGCCTCTTCAGCTGTGCTGTACTGAACACCCAGATGCTACTGGGTATGGTGCACCGGGTGGAAGTGCTTATAGCATGTTGTTGAAAATGGACTTTTGGTCTGAAGCTGTGTAGTAGTGTTCTGCAAAACAAGGGAAAGTGTACAATGGACAAAAGCTGCAAACATAGATGAAATTACAATGACATAGGTTTGGTGCATTGCCTTTTACATGCTTCTGAATGATTTTTCCAGTTCAAACACACTCTGTGATTGGGAGGGTGTGTATATGCACAGCTGTGTGAGTAAACAACACAAGAACCTGCTATACTCATACAAGCCTGCAGAAAATCCAGTGTGCAGGGTATCAGTTCTTCATCATGACACTGAAGAGACTTCTCTGATGTATAAGCTGTAGCTGTCCTGAGATACATATGGATCTAAGTGACCGGTTGTTGAAAACATAAAGATGAGTTTAGTCTGGAGAAGAGGAGGCTGAGGGAAGACCATATTGCTCTCTACAACTCCCTGAAAGGAGGTTGACGTGAGGTGGGGGTCAGTCTCTTCTCCCAGACAACTAGTGGTAGGACAGGCTTAAGTTGCACCAGGGGAGGTTTAGATTTGACATTAGGAAGAATTTATTTCCTGACAGAGTGGTGAGGCTTGGCCCAGGCTGCCCAGGGAGGTGGTGGAGTCACTGTCCCTGGAGGTGTTCAAAATATGTGTAGATGTGGCACTTCAGGACGTGGTTTAGTGCTCGTGGTGGTGTTGGGTTGATGGCTGGACTTGATGATCTTAGAGGTCTGGTACGGATGATGAACAGCCCAGTTAGCAATGGGAAGGTCCACCTGGATGGAGGTCTACAGACACAGCCTTTCACTGCTTTGACGTTCTCCTTGCCCTGTTAGTGGCCGGCTGATTTGGGTTAGTTTGTGTTGACAGTGTGCAGCACTGTGTGGCCTGAAGCAGAAACAAATTAGCAGATTATGCAGGTTACTGAGCTGCCCCTTCCTTCACCTGCCTCCTGCTCTCATCTCTGTGCCCTGGAGCCGAGCCTGCCCCACTGCTGGGTGCTCTGCCAGAGCTTACTCAGGACAGTTTGAATACAAAGCCAGTACCACTGTCTCAGCAAGTCCTCCAGCCACGAGCGGCTGGAAGGTGGGAAACTGTTCCAGGGGAGTGTTGCTGTGTGCAGGCTCTGCTCCCACCTTAGCTCTCTGGCATCTGCTGTCAGCTGCAGCGTGGGTCAGAATGAGTGAGAGACCCTTGGTCTCACCTCCCACAGCCCGTCTGGAGATGAGGAGACAGACTGGTTTGTGTGTCTCAAATCTACCAGCAAACGCAGTCACCAACTAGCAAATGCAGTGTATTAGAACGTATTTTGTTTGTGATGGCTACTACATGTTGCATATCAGCTGTTGGAGACTCACTGTTGGGCCAAATATGTCTGTGCTGTTGCTTTACAGATTTCCATACAGCCTGGATAAAAGAAACATGAGTTCCTGTTCCAGTTTGTGACTCAAGAGGTGAGCTCCTGGAAGAGACACATCTCGGGAGGTAAATGAACAGCCTTAATTAACTATTGGAACATAATGGATAAAACTAGATTTAATTTCTCTTACATACCAAATCATTTCTCTTGCTCAACTGACTTCCCCTTTAGTGCCTCCTTCTTGCCTCTGCAATTCCTTGGAGACACGGATGTCCACAAGATGGTACTAGGCTACAAGTAGCCCCTACAATGGCTGGTCAGCAAAGGCAGTTGAAATTGCTGTTGGTCAGGTGTCATCAGAGCAATCCACTCAAAACAGGCTTATTAGTGTTGTTTTCTCTGAGAGACACTCAGGCCAATATACATGTTTGGGTTTTTTGGTTTTTAATCAAATTAAATTCTGATAGGAATTGCAGTGAATTGTTGCTGAGATGGATGCTCTGCACGCTCACCCCTGTTTCACACTGGATGGCTTCATTATTTTCTTTGGAGCCACTTCCAGTTTAAACTAATTTAGGAAAGAGAAGAACGAGGCCAGGAATTACAGTAGCTTTATGAATCTGTGTTTTGGCACAATTTATAAAAAGAGAAATTTGACCTAATGCATTATAAATACCTCATTTGCTTTAAGCAATTATTGTCATCTATTACATTGATCCAGCCAACACAAACACGTGCTACGTTTTGCATGCTAAAAAATTGCTCAAAAAGGCTGGAATAAATTGTTAATACTCTATAAGCTGCTAGTGAAACAGCTCCATGATTAGCTCTTCTCCTCTTCACATGATTTGAATGCATTAGTGACGCTACTGACTAATGACTTGCAAAATTTTTCTTAAAGGCACAGGTGCCTTTGTAAATGGCGGGCTGGTTCTGAAGCCAATGGGATTTTGGGGTCTGAAATGGAAAAGCTGCATTACGTTGGTTTCTGGAAAATGAGCACTTCATTTTTTTAAAAAAAATAACACTCTGCATATAATTACGTTAATCCTGTTGTGACGTTAAGATTCAAGTTACTCCTGAAAAATACCTTTTCACAATAAGATTATGGAAATACTCTTAATCCTGACTGTCTGAGCAAGGCTGCAGTGTTAACTGAAGACAGGGAACTGCTTCCTCATCAGCACCGTGCCAGCAGAGTGATAAACAGGGCCCCAACAGCCCACCAAACGTCTCCTTTGTAGCTGCTCCTCAACCCGCATGTCCTGAAGCGGTGGCGAGGCCTTGGACCTGCCAAGGGAGGTTGACACCTTTAGCTTCGGACTCGTTTGGCTCGTTGCACACAAGCGGAGCTGGCCGCTCGGGCACGGCCACACCGAAATCCCTCCCGGGAGCGCTGGAGGAATGAGGACAGCGCCAGTTGTCACCCGAGGCCACTGCGAACAGCCCACGGCTTTAATTGGCTTAATCAAACTAAGCCCACGCACGAGGCTGCCGCTGCAACTGGACTCGCGGAGAGAGGCTCAGGAC
>NW_008600027.1:0-48505 GCF_000691845.1 Merops nubicus
GGCGGCTTCGCGGGCGCTCGCACGACACCTTTCAGCCCCAGGCGGGGCGCGTTCCTCTCCATTAAAGCGTTTTTTAGTGCAGCTCGAAGTCCTCCCAAAAGTGATTTAGCAGAAGCTGGTTTGGTCCGGCAGAACCACTGCCGAATTCCAGAGGTAGTCGGCTGCATCGGACTCTTCGGGGGGCACTTTTCTTGGAGAAAGAAACCACTCCAAATGTCTTCTTGTTGTTGTTCTTTTAAGGGCTTTACTGGAGGATATGGCACATGGATCTCGTTCAGTCCGCAGTCCTGTACAGCGTCATGACTCTTATCAGTACCTATCTTGTAGCTTTTGCCTATAAGAATGTCAAGTTTGTTCTCAAACACAAGTAAGTTTGGTGGCTGTTTGATGTAAATTCTACTTTTGTTAAGTTATTTAAACAATTTATGAGTATCTGAAATGTTACTCCAAAAACTATTTTATACAGAAGTATCTCCTGTGTGGTTTCTGTCATCCCTCTTGTAATTATGGGACAAACTAGCCTCATCAGCTGAGAGTATAATAAGACAGCAAAACTACCTTCATCCTCAGTGGGGGTTGCCACAGACTATATTTGACTAATAATTTGATCATTATTTATTGTCCCTTCAGTTTGGCAAATCTGTTTGATGTCTTGATGGGTTTTATTCATCACTGTAAATGTAACTTCTTATAACCCTGGGGTGTTTTATTTTAATTTCTCAACATAAACGGTGTTCTTCACAGAGTAGCACAGAAGAGAGAAGATGCCGTTTCCAAAGAAGTGACTCGCAAGCTGTCTGAGGCAGACAACAGGAAGATGTCTCGTAAGGAGAAGGATGAAAGGTAATGGTTGTAGAATATTAAGGTTGGAAAAGACTTCTAAGATCATGAAGTAAAACCATTAACCTAACACTACCTTGACTACTAAATCATGTTCCCAAGTGCCACATCTGCATGGTTTTTGAACCCCCCCACGGTTGGTGACTCCCCCACCTCCCTGGGCAGCCTGGTCCAATGCCTCACCACTCTGTCAGGAAATTAACTCTTCCTGGTGTGCAATATGTGTTGGTTTTAATGAGTTGAAGGGTGGTTCTTGGTTTCTTTTCTTGGTTTCTGTCTTTTCAGCAGCTTCGTATATGATTTACTACGCTGGGTGCCCATCGCTTTGTCGTGGCACACCCACTGTTACATACACTGATTTAAATATGCCTGAAACAACATTTCTCCTTGTTCCTAGAATTCTGTGGAAGAAAAATGAAGTTGCAGACTATGAAGCGACAACTTTTTCCATCTTCTACAACAATACTCTCTTTCTGGTCTTGGTCATCATTGCTTCTTTTTTTGTGCTGAAGAACTTCAACCCCACTGTGTATCCTTTACTACTACATGTAGAAAAACCAGGGTCCTACTCCTCTTTGTTGTCATTCATAGTTCTGTTTCTCACGTGGGTTGTGAGATGACTTCATTGATAGGTGCAGTTCATCGTGCTACCTCAGTTTAGAAACACTTCAATCTAAAAATAGAGATTACAAAAGAAAAAAGTCCCAAACAGGTAAATGTTTTGTGTCCAACATGAGGTGTTTTAGGGATATCCCTTGAAAAATACACAGAAATTCTTTTGCAGTTGTGGACTAAGGAGGCAGCTCGTGCTCTTACCCCGTGTCAGTGTGAGTTGCTGGGCACTTTTACCTTCCAGGATTGTTTTCTTTAACTTTCACAAGGAAAATTTTGTTACTTACCTACTGCCAGTCAATGTCACAGTTGTTAATTAAAGCTCTGTGGGACTTAACAGTATTTATAAATGCTTTTAAGAGAACAGGCTGAACTTTGACTGTCCTTAACTTCAAAATGAAGACATTTCAACATCCCGATTGTGAGCTGTGTTTAAGGTTATGATGTTGCCATTTGAAAACTCCTAGAGAAAGACCATTTCGATCCAGTGTTTTTCATAAAACTTCTACTAAATGGAAAGATACTGCTGGTTTTGTACAGAACAAGTATATATCCTTAACCTTTTCACTACCGACACTACATTCTTTCTATAAGTGCTTCATCTGGACTGATTGCTCTGCTGTCTACAGGATCCAAGTAGATAAAAAAAATCCCACAGCAATTTGTTTCTCTGAGAGGGTTCAGCTGCCATAGAAAAGTTTAAGGGTGGAACAGGAATACCTTTTTTGTAGCATGCCTGCTTGAGGGTGTAGGGGGGAGGGTTTCAATCCAAAATTATTTGAATTGTATTTACTTCTGGTGTCTTTACATGCTATTATTCAATAACTGAAATAGGTTTTTTAACTCAGCAATGAGATGGTGTGTGAGGAACAGTTACCACACGTAACGTTTCTGAAGCACCACGTAGGGTGATGGTGCTGCAGATTCCTGGGCAAGGCCACATGAGCAACAGCAGCACAAACAGCTGGATTTCACACCTGGAACAGGATTCCCTGGGCAGTTTGGTGACTGCGCCAGACTTGCTGCCTATAAAAGTGACAATCCACCATTTACCATTGTAACTTGAAAAATTTTAATAAAAAGGAGGCTTTTTGTCATTTAAGTCCTCATTTTCCATTCTTAATCTTCAAAATTATATTTTCATGGGTAAGCAGTGTGTATAGGTTTGTCAGCTCTGCTTCCAGAAGAGAGGTCTCCTACAAATCAGCATATGTACTGATTTCATCGGAAATGATCCTCATTTTTAAGTAACTTGGAGTCAAGACAAAATCTAAATTTAAGTAAAATACTAAAGTATTCAGAAAAATACTTTTGAAGAGGTTCAAATGTTTAAATGTTTTTTATCGTTGATCTCTAAAGTTGTAAATACAAAAAAAACCAAAAAAACCCAAACAAACCAAACCAAACCAAAAAAAAAAAAAACAACAACAACAAAAAAAAAACCGCAACCCAAACCCCTGGCACTTGTGGCACAGCTTAACAAAAATGCCCTTTTTTTATGCTATGTTTATAATGAGTTTTTATAGCGGGTTTTCAGCCAATGCTTTTGGCTTTCTTATGCTGTCAGTGAGGCTGTGGTTATGTTAAAAGCTAAACTCTACTACTATTAATGGACTCCTACTATAGAAGTTACAGATTTTGCCATTACAGACTGGAAATCCAGAGCGGGGAAGAAAGAGATGGCTGTAATCAGATTAAATTAACAGTTACTTAGCTAATCTACCCTAGTAACATTCATATTTAGGTGAAGTGCAGTCAAGTGAAGATTCTGAAGTGCAGGGGACCATGTATCTGGCTTTCCTTGGAGTACAAAATTTGTCATGTTGCTTTCTGGCAAATCAGCCAGGCCCATCTCAACTCTTACCTGATTACCCAATGCCTGCTAATTATTGTGCTACTTCTCAGCATCTGAAATGCTGGGGTTTGAACCCCGAGCCCCGAATTAAGGTTGACATATGGGTGATTCCCACAGCCCTTCATAAAGAGGTGGTGAGTTTGCCTTATAGCTTCCCCCCAGGGTGCAGCCGGCCCTGCAGGGAGAGCCATAAGGGAAATGAGCCCCAGGGGTCCCGCATTGAGTTGACAAAGGTCAGGTGTCTGCTTGGGGATAAAAGCTGGGACCACTTGCAGGGAGTCAGGAGTGTCTGTCTGTGGAGTGCACTCCCCAGAGCTTCCTGGTTCAGGGCAGACCTCCTGACTCTCCCTGGAGGTGGGCCCCAGTCTGTTTAGACCTTTGCGAACGCATGTCCATCGGGTGAGAGTCACTATGTGGGCACCTTTCTCTTATGTGTTCAGCTTGCTGGTCTGGCTGTTTCCCATGCCAACTGTGGGCAACCTCGGGTCTCTGTTTGTACCACCTGTTGTGGGCCGAGTCCCATCTTTTGTGGGATCGTTGGGGGTAGTGTCAATTATGTACCAGCTGATTGATCTGTTTGTACCCCCAGTGATCATTCATGGAATGTCCTTCTTGTCTACAATACAGTCTGTGTATTGGTTCATCTTCCTGCTGGTGCTATCATTTTTGTTGGGCCTGGTCATTGGCAAAACAGCATCCTTTGGGGCTGGGGTGGGGCGAGGACCATCAGTCTCAGCTCCCCACTCTGATGTACTCACTTTGCTTCCCAGTAAAAGAGATGCTATTCATGTGCTTACATTATCCGAATTCCTGTGGGTTTGGTGCACTTTAGAGCTGCCATAGAAATTATTTTTTTAGCAGTCATTTAACGATTTTCACATGATCTTGTTTTACCTCAAAACATGTGGATTTTTCCTCCTTCTACCTGCTTATTTGCTCTTGAATGGAGCCTTTCTGTATCGCTTCTGTAATTTTACTTCCTTTTGTCTATCATTTTTACAAATTACATCCTAGAATCATGGAATGATTGGGATGGGAAAAGAACTTCAACATCATAGAGTCCAACTGTTCCCCGGCAGTGCCAGGTCCCCACTGACCCATGTCCCTCTGCACCACATCTCCACAGCTTGGAAACTCCTCCAGGGGTGGGGACTCCACCACTGCCCTGGGCAGCCTGGCACAGCCCTGGACAACCACCCTGGCAGGGAAGAAATTATTCCTCAGGGCCAACCTAACGCCCCCAGTCCAATATATTTTTAATATGTTGTTGCCTTCCCATTTATATGAGATGGGGAAGAGAGAACATTAAGATGTACCACCTGACATCAAGAGCTAATCTGCCATTGGGAAGATAATCCTACTGGTAAAATAAAGCTGCTAGCAGGATAATGGTCCAAGCCTTTTTGCTGCCTGTGAAGCAGATTTAAAAGTATTGTATACAGCTGATGTAGAAGTTACGCCTCCAAGGCAGACAAGTACCTTTTCCGAGATGCATGGCCAGCCCAGCCCGGCCCCTCGGTCCCCACTCCTCCAGCCCCAGGTCCTTCTCCCTTGGCGTGGGCACAGCTGAAGGTCAGCATTTCCCTGGGGAACGATACACGCCCATTTTCAACGGCAACCAACTGCTTCTGCCTCAAAAAAAAAAAAAAAAAAAAAAAAAAAAAAAAAAAAAAAATCGTCCTCGCCCTTAGTAACGGGTCTCCAACTCTAAAATTAGATGCACAAAACGCTTTTATTGTGTCTAAGCAGAAGTCAAGGTCAGACTGTGTTTCTGGGTGTACAGCAGCCAAGTTCATTTACACAGACCACAGCTCGTCAGAGGAGTAAATACAGGAGAAGACAAGTATTAGGATCTGTCCACGTGGCCCATGTGAAGGCTGAACACAATCTGCAGACATCCTGGAGTCACAGGGACTAGAATACAAGGGTCCTACAAATACCGTACACAGCTGTACCCCCTCGGAAGTACCCCCAAAACACGCGGTTCAATACGAATGAGAAATACTGAAGTCATTTTACAAAGCAAACCCATGGTAAAACATGACGTGGGTCTTAAGATGGGCAAATCAATATAGAAGGGCTTACTATCAACTCCTACGGAGGGATGAAATGCTCACAAAACCTCCTACTTGTGTAAAACGTGTCTTAAAAATACTACACGTTTACTAACGCCCAATTCCAGAACAAGTTAAAGCAAACATGACCTTCCACCAAAGTACATACCTGATTTTTTCTGGCATTTCTTTCAGCAGCTATGTATTATATACATTTATAAGTATCTATATATCCTTAAAAGCTCGTGAATATTGAAATTTGCAATAGCTCTGTCAACAAGCAGGCAGAAAGAGAGGCAGGATTCTGTAGGTGCAAACCCCAATATTTTATCATAGATTTCCTGGGTGAAGGTTTACATAGAATTAGAATTCTGCAAACAGCCCCTCTTTTTATGAGCCTGACATGCACGGTTGGGTTTTCTAACTGTGCTCTTCTGGCTGGTACTCAAATACTTCCCAGGAGCACTCTGCAGCTGAAATAATCATATAGTTAGGAGTTGAGCTATCTAATTTCTAACTAATTCTCTGCCTTACATCCTTTTTTCATCTACAAACACAATCTAAAGCATATATTCAGCATTAAAAAAAAATGAGGATTTGAGCTTGCCTGTTCTATCTGTTAACCTGAAGAAACTTCATAGCTGAGATTTCCCAAATGTGGTTTTATTAAAATCTTAAGTTGTATCTGGCTTTTCTTCATTGAAAAAATAGATCTGTACATCCTTCTTTAATTACCAAGTACCTGAAGATTATAAATTTTTTGCTTTACAAGTGTTTTTCACAGCACAAGCATGAGGTGCTAAGAGTAAAGTAAAAATTAATGGATTCAGTCGAAGGTAAGAAAATACAAGATTATTCTTGGTTAGAAGAGAGATCAACTGTGCTTTTAAATTTCACTGCAGATTAGTAGCAACAGCACACATCTCGAAGGATCCAGTGACAGTAGACACCGAGCAGCAGGCTGCTGAATGATTCTCATGACCAGAGATTAACTCGGGGCTGCAATTCTGCACAGAGCACTTTTTAAACCATGCAGTCCAGGGAATTCATGCATCGCACTAGGATCTGTAGTCCTTCTTGCTGTAGGGCTTATTTCCCAAAATATTATCTATTTCATTTACGATATGGGATGTCATCTTTGGAAGGACCTAAGGGTAGAAGAAAAGCAATGTTTAATCGAGCTTCCATTAAAAGGTTTTTCCAGATTTAATCTAGATTTTATTAAATAATATCTCCTGTGGGTTTTTTTTTGGTGACATGTTTAAACATTCATCTAATACCTTTCTCTCTTAAAGGAAAACCATCAGTTTGCCTCATTAACATGTCTAACTAGAAGATGCCTTAAAATACAAAGTATTAAAACTATATGAAGAGGAGGGCATTGGTCTCAAGGTATGGTGATAGGCAGTAGCTGGCCCCCCACCTCAGCTGAGGTGCTGCCACCACCACCTGCACTTGCCTGTATGGCTCCGAGGTTCTCTATCAGCTGCTCTGGGTTGGAAGATCCTAGAAGGACAGAGCTCACTCCCTCATTTCTCAGGCACCATGCTGGGAATAAAGTCACAAGACAGTCAGGAACATAAGCTTCATGACACACGTTACTCCAGGCACTAAGGTCTATCAGAGCTTCTACCTCTATTTGAAAAATAATGACAACGTTATTTGTCTTAACCTCAGGTAAAACACAGGAGCAGAACTTTCAGCACCCTGACTGGTGCTGGCCCCTAGCCTAGCCATTGTCCTAGCTGAGGAGTTTGGGTTTTCCCTCATCATGAATCACAAGGATTCACCCCTTGGCTCTTTGAACAAGGGATCATTCTTCTAATGGACACGGGTGGTGTTTTTCAGCCTTGGCTCTCCGCAGCTCGAAGAATTTTTGTTTTTCCTCAGGAGTCCAACCAACAGGTCTGGGTTGGACTCCTGAGAACAGCCTGAGATACACCAGCCCTCTGCTCAGTCAAAGCCTGATAATGACAGAAACAAACTAATTTCTAACTCTACTGCTAAAAAAAAAACAAACAAACAAAAAAAAAAAAAAAAAAAAAAAAAAACCAACCAACCAACCAAACAAACCAAAAAAAAAAAAAAAAACAGATTTTGTGTATGTGTGTGAGGCTAACAGACCAGGGGTCACCCCCAAAAGCAATCTGGGGCATTTTAACATCCTGGTTTGTTTTATTCTTTTACTGCACTTCTTGGCATGCCTTAGCCTTCTCCTAACGAGGTGTCGCATTGCCCATCTTCAGTCTTCCCGTGTTCCTGGGAGCAAATAATGATTTTAGTGTTTTGAATCATCTACGGATACTGCAAAAGCAAAGCCATCCTTTGACCTATTTGAAAGGGGACACATCTTTTTCCACGCTAGCATTTACCATCACTGATACTTAAACCATGGGAGCACAAATGGAGTCCCTGTAGCTTCAGGGGGTTCTACAAGATGTTGCTTGCCCTTGTCTCTCAACAAGCCTCCCAGCTCCAGTCCCCATCCAGTCACCCACCGACAGCCAGCTGCGGGAGCGTGCACCCGAGGCGCTCGGCAATGGGCGACAGGTCCTTCAGCTTCACCTGCTGCTTTCTGCCTTCCTCGCTGATGATCTTCTCCTTCAGCCACTGGTAGCACTGGAGATGGATTACATTGGCTTTAATCTTCCAAAGCAGATAGTTTGAGGCAATTATAAACAGCTCTTAAAAGCCACATGCAAGCCAGGAGGAGACAAAGGCAGAGTAGCATGACGCTCCGGGACGTGCTCACTGATGAGGGGAACACAAGCACCTTCAGAACCCAAATTCTCCTGCACTTGGGAGCATGGTTTCCAGAGAAGCCGAGCTGACCTATCAGTACAGCATCACTCAGGCCAGCCTTCTCACGAAGGATCTCTTTTCCCCTCGTTGTTTCCCTGCTCTCACAAAAGCAGCACATCTGCTGCTCTCAAACACACAACAAAAAGATACCTTTAATGCAGCCCTTGAGCTTTCAGGGACCCCGTTGCCATATTTCCCTGAGATGATCCCACAGGCTAGTGGAGACCATGTCATGGCTCCGACCCCTGCAGAGAAAACAGAAGATTTTAGGGGATGGAGAGAAATCAGGGTTGCATCAAAAACAGGACTTGAAGTAAAAACAAGAAAAGCAAAACAATGGCTGCTTGCTTCTATTGCCACTGGCAGCACCGTTCAGTTCAGGAGATGCACAAGGAGACATCAGTGTCTTCTGATGCAGGGGAGAGGCGGCACCTGCACAGTCCATGTGAGCCTCAAAAGGTAAGCAGCAGCCATGGCAATTAACACCTACTTCACCAGGGGCACAACAGTCTGTTTTTTCTTAGGTCATTAGATAGATGCTTCCCTGTCCTGTTCAGACCTGGGGAAGGAGAGCATTGCTGCCATCCAGAGCCCTAGGCTGGCCAGCTCTGTATTTGTCTCTGCAAATGAAATAGCTGAGAGGCACATCAGTCTCACTCTTACCTATTTTATGGTATAATTCTGGCAGCTGAACCTCTACTTTCTCTCTTTGGAAGAGATGATATTCAGCTTGTTCACACACAGGCGGTATCATATTAAACTGCCTGGCTACAGAGTAGGCTTCCTGGAGAAGAGAAATCAGGAGATAAAATACTTCATTAAATAAAAGCATCTTGTGGGACATAACCTACCAGCCCACACTCCTGGAGCATACCAAGAGCTGACCAGCTGAGCTGGGGGCCCAGCTTCTTTGTTGGGTTTTGAGCCCCCTGCAAGAAGCGGGAACCTGCAGGATGATCCCGGCATCGCCTGGAATCGCAGAATACTTGTGGTTGGAAGTGACCCTTCAAGGTCACCTACCCCCTGCAGTGAGGGGGGACATCTGCAGCCAGTGCCCCCAGCAGACTCCACAGCTGGGGTGGAGAATGACCAAGTGTCGACGCTTCCCCAAAGGTTTACCATGATCTCCATGGCGCTCCAGCGTGACGTCCCCCAGTACATCGCCATCCCTTGGTTTATTACATGGGTCATCGCTCGGACAATTTCTAAAGGAGGTGGGGAAAAAAAAGTCATATGGGAACTGCAGAGAGGTAAATTTTTCAGCACCAAATCTTCCTAAAGCCACTTAAAAATCCCAAGTACTCCGACAAGCCTGGGAAGCTTCTGCTGTGTTCTCTTGCTGGATGACAAAATGCTGACAGTGCAAACATAACACACTTCATCCTGCAGTTGTTTGAAAACTGCCTTTCACCACATGTCTGTGGCCTCCCACCACCTTACGATAGTATTTCTTCTAAAAGTGATCACAAGAGGGCAGCATAATTGAAAAAGAAAATAAAAGAGAAATATATTTTAAAATTTGCGTACGAAGAGCATATAATCTGGTCCTGCTTTTTTACTAGGTATACCAGGATGCTGGGGAGGAAGCTGCAGAAGTGGATGATTGAACCGAGCTTTGGGGGAGGAGCAGGCAGCACCTCTGCAAAACCCACCCCAGCTCCTTACCGCAGCAGTCCCATGCTTTGGGAAGCTGGAAGCCTGCAAGTCTACACACAACAAGGCAGGATCTTTAATTTCCATCCATCAGGCCTCTGCTGAGCAGTCCTGCCTTCTTGTGGAGGGGGGGGAAACCCATCATAGATGCTAGTTTGCAAGAAAAGGAGTAAAAATTGCCTATCCCTCAGGTTTGCCTAGGAGGTTACGGAGTCTGGTAGGATACCTTGCTAATGCTATAAAGGAAATCGTCACTTCTTGCTGTTTGCAACTCATTTTAAAGCCTAAATAACTGCCCTGTCTGCAATAATAAATTCATACTTCTTACTGAGCTTCAGCATTCCCAGCCCTTCGGAGCCGAGCAGCAGCTGCCAGGCTCTGGTACCACACTGGCCACGAACAGCACATCATTTGCATGGACAAGAAAGGGCCAAACTCATTCTGACACGCAGAAGAAACTAGTATTTAGTCTCCTCTGCCAGAGCTGCACGAGACACCTCGCAGGCAGCAGCTGCTGCCACAGCTCCATGTGCTCTTCCCTCGGGAAAGCACCAAGGGACTGGTGACCTGCAGCTACGCTGGGTTCCTGCCCCACCAAGCCATGGTGAATTGTGTCCATCGGGATGCAGGGCTGCACAGGGCAGCCCAGCCTGGCTCATCCCTTGGCCTGTCTGCTGCTACTTGGACAAGGATTCCAAGCATCACTGTCTCAAGATCAAGAGGAGCTTTTATATCATGAGAATTCTCATCCCTTCTATAGAAAAGAAAAGAGAGTTGGGCAGAAGGGAGATTACGCTGCCAATCTTGACATTGTTGTGAGATTTCTCCTGCAGGCAGCGACAAGCAGCTAACGTGGATGAAGTCTCCATTTATAACCTCGGAGGGCTGCATAAGAGACCCCATGACTCCCGCACCAGGCTTCTGCCTTCCCACTGGAAAGGGAGATTAACTCTTCATGCAATGTGTCCCTTGAGAGGAATTTCCCCCAATGACAAACAGAGTTAAAATGCCAAATATTGTTTGGTTTGGGTTTTTTTAAATTTCTTCTTCATTTTGGCCCAAGCCACACTTTTCTCTATTTCTAAGCATTTTATTCTCAGGCACATACTAATCCAACAAAACACCTCGTTCCCAAGCAGCCACCCTGGTGCCTGCAGGCGTGCTGAGTGTGATGGGCAGCTGCACAGCAATCCCTCCACAGCAGCTTCTCACTGCCTTTTGGTGTCTATTTTTGTCACACTACCATTTAGGAATTTTGATAAACATTTCATCATATGCCTCTTACGCATTTCAGGCCATGGCTGTTTTCATCTCTCCCACCTCTCCTCCTTTCAGGAAAAACTGAAGTCAGCTCAGGAAATAGAGCTACCTGTCTGTTGTTTACCAGAGCCTGCTCCCATGGGTAAGGCAGTGGGATGGTTTGTGACGAGCACATGCTGGACTGCTCAGTCTGCCAGCTGGATGCCATGAATGGCATTGCTTAAGAAGGGGAGGTTTTTTTTTTTTAGTATAAAGGAATGTTTCAAAACCCAGAAAACAGCAGCATAATAATAATTTTGAAGTAGCTTGAAGTTCCCTTATAGGAACCATGCCACCTTCCTTTCCTGCTTGCCAGAGCTATAGGCTGGCTGTGTAGCAGGCACCGGTCCCCCCAGCACTGTGACAATAGGAGGGTCCTACCAGGAGACCCCAGGGACCCTCCATCACAGCAGGAGCTGCCCCACTCGTCTGCTGAGATGACGCAAAGCATCTGTTGGTGCAGTTGAGGGGTCAGATCTCCAACCTGAGTAGTGAGCTGTGAGGCCCACAGAAGCTCAGGGGAGAAGCACAGATCCTTCCCATCACCCACCTCCTGAGGTCCCTGCCTGGGGGAGCTGCATGGTTGCAGAACTGCCTGGGGAACTGAGGGCAGGAGCTCTCCATGGGCAGCCAGACCCAGTGAGGATGGAGAGCCCCTTGTGAAGGACATGGCCAGCCCAGACCCCAGGGTCATACAGAGAACTCTGCGCAAGGTACTCCTCTCCAGATGTTTCTTAGAGCTAATACTGTGGTGATTTGACAATGAAAAGCTTTTTGAATTTGCTCTGAGACTTAAGAAAGGTACACTGCAGCTTTGCCTGCTGCTTTGGGGACCAGAGTCACCTACAACAAAGAAACCTATATTAAATGCTCCTCCTCTCCCAGTAGCTCTCCATTGCCCACACCTCCTAAGGCAGCCTGGGCTGGGAGCAGCCTGGGGGAGCAGGGAAGCAAGTTCTGCCCTTGCTGGGATGGACCAGATGAGCATTTCTACAGGGCTGCTCCATCGCCTGCTGACACCCACAGACACATCCCAGCAGATGGAGGACCCCGAGCGCTGGCAGAGAAACCTCGTCTGCCTGCATGCAGGAAGTGCAGAGAGCAAAACGAGTGTTCCCATTTATCCTTCCATTCATTCCGTTGGATCTTCCCACCTACAGCCACACTCCAGCAGGACCCTCACGTGTTGGCGTGAGTGGCACGAGCAGGGAACGTTTTTAAGGTTACCACCAATTTGGTCTCCATCAGGAGCAGCTATTTGCTCGTGGGAGAAGCCTAAGCACGCAAGGAGGTGGAGCAGGGCCTGTGCCTTGTGAAGGCAGCTCCGCACTTACTGTGCGTGCCAGAGCGTGCAGAACCGACAGATGGTCCAACAGATGCTCTGGGATAGAAGTGGCTTAGTAGGTGAACCATAAAAAAAGCATGAAGTACACAGAAGGAACCAACACCATGCCATTCATAATAAAAACGTCCCTTTTTGCACCCTGCTCCGAGTCTCACCAAGCACCAGGGGTGATAGCTGCCAAGCTCCAGCACTGCTGGCAGTGTCTGCAGCATCTCCCAGGCTGCAAGCACCCAGGATCAGCTGCGCTGGGTGGGCACGGGAAAGACGCTCAGCGCTGCCTGGTTAGGGGACAACTGACCAAGCAGAGAGGTCGTTCCTCCCTCTGAGAGGCATCGTGTCGTCTTCCCTGACCTCAGCAGCTGCTGCAAAACCTGCACCGCTCCTAAAGCCCCCGGCTGGTTCCCCACACCCGCAGCTGCAGGCACTGGCTGGGGCGGTGGCACTGCCGCCCAGTGCCAGGCACCCAGCCCCGTGCCCGGTGAGGAAATAGGTGTCACGACTGCTGAAACCCAAGGCAGGAGCTTCGGAGGGACCTGTCAAGCTCCAGGTTTCTTTGATTTGCACGTACTCACCTGTGACAGCTTCTGCAGCCTGCAAGTCTTTCTTCTTGCTATTTTTTCTTGAGCTGTGAAGCTAATCTTCTGCCACAGTGTGAATGGTTGTGTTCACTCCGATGGGAGAAGAGAAGGATGGGAACTGGTGCCCACTAAATAGGGCACTAACCCCAAAACATGTTGATGAAACTTCCTGCTTAACTGAGCTATGTGGCCATGTACCACACGCATCTGTGGCTATCAGGGATTGTGAAACAACATTAAAGTGCACAGATAGCCACACGCATGGTGCAAGTTCCTAAATTCATTCCCTGGATTTAAGAGGATGAATTGAACCAGGACCATTCTCCACCAGGACCGAGGGCTGGGTGGCTGTGGCACTGAGGCTGAGCCCAGCCCTGGGTAGAACACTGCCGCTCCCTGTGCCTGGGGGACCCTTTGGTGTCCTTGCACAGTCCCGAGCCCACCAGAGACTTGGCTCAAGCCCTTGTAGCAGGGGACCCTAAATCTTGCCAGCAGCTTCTTGTTTCTGACTATGCATTGGTTGTTTCCCCTGGTTTTAGCACTGGGAGAAGCACATGGTATCTGGGCAGCTCAGGGGACAGGGACAAGGATGGGGCTGAGAGTGCTTGTACACTCCCCTCTCTAGAGCTGGCCACACCAGGGGCACACAGGATTTACGTGACTCAAAGATGATCTGCCTCACATGGAAGCGAATTCACTTTATCTGAAGGAATTGGGAAAAGGAAATAAAACCCCAAGCAACATTAAAGCCACCATTGGGATATAAAGGAAACTTCAATTTCCTTCTAAGAGATACCAATTCATTTCGCTGAAGTGTAAATATACAAGGCTCTAGGATATCCCAAATGAGGTATTTCGCATTTAAGCTGCCCTACCTGAATATTTAATAAAAAATTGTTTTTCATTTCCTACCATCATGGGTCTAAGCCCATAAGCCAGGATCACTCATATTAAACCCTTTAATTCACCTTCCACTAACCTTCCATGGGGGTATTATTGTCTGGCCGGTTGGCAAAGACGACGTCCACATACTCCAGCTGCAGCCTCTGGAGAGAAGCCTTGAGCCCTGGAAACAGCAAAGCAGAGACAAGAACCCACACGGTCAGAGCCGGGCACAGAGCTGCCAGCTCCCACCACCATGTCAGGGCTAACCCAGAGCTCACTCTCTCTCTGTACATCTGTATAAAACAGAGCTGTGCAGAACCATGGAGCATATGAGAAGGGTGCTGCACAAGCTTGTCCCATCTTAGCCATGTCAAGAAGAAAACACCAGTCTGGCCACGTGCAGAGTCCCTCCCTGCATCTCCCACAAGAATTTGCTGGATTCTTTAGTTACACCAAGCCTTGGACTGGACCAGGCACCAGTTACCAAGCGTGTCCATGGCCAGCCCATCAGGAGGTAGCTGCCAGGGACCAACTTCATCACTGTGCTTCTGTTCAGAGTTAATTTAACCTAAATTATATCACAGAGTCTTTCTGTGCAAGCCCTGCTCCCCAGGGTGAGCCTTCCCAAAAGGCCTGCCTGCTTCTCTATGAGGATCTGATGGGAGGTGGCATCAGAAACCTATAGAGAGATATATATGTGTGTGTACCTCCACATTTATATGAAAAAACTTACACATGCATATATATGTGTGTGCGTGAGAAGAGGATTTCTAACACTTGTTTTCTATGACTCTTCCTGGGAACAAAATGTTTTTATGACTGTTCATGAAGAATGAGCCAAAATAGAGCAGTCTGAAAATGTTTGCGGAATTTTGAGATAAAAAAAATGGCCATTTTACCAAATGTATTTATAGAAAATAGCTAATGTTGACCTTAACATTATTCACTGTATGTTCTGTGAAGTGATTTCAACTGCTGCTACTATTTTTCTATCATTTCATGAAGCAGGTCCACAAGAAATGGAAAATATGTGGGTCTGGGCTGCCTGTGACATGGCTGCAGTTTCCCTGAGCACCTCTGGGTCTAATGCCACCAGCAACAGGGACATCACCTCACAGAGAGGTTATTCAAATGGAAGTTCAATAAAACATTGCTAGAAAACTTTCGCCAGCATTACCTTAATAAGAAAATCATATCCTAATGGAGCTGAATTCTGCAAATACTAAATAAGGAAAACTTCATGGGATAATCCCAGCCACACAAACTGGTTCCTATGAGGCAAAAATCGACCCTGCTCCAGAGACGCTCCTTGTTGCTGAGAAATGGCTCCTTGGAGCTGGAAGATGACCAGGGAGGCTGCCCAGTTCACCAAGTTCGTCCCACCTCACCCTCCTGGAACAGCATCAGCCAGGGCGAGAAGAGGGTGGCAGTGACAGCCCACATGAGGGTGGATAATAGAAACAGAGGAACAATGTGTCCTCTATGCTTTAACCTATACAGAGCAAATTCTGGTTGTTGGAAGTTGTACAAACGGGCCAATTGCAGAGTCAGGTGATAAAACATGCAAATGGCCAAAATCCAAGTTAAAGCTGCCATGTCTAGTGGGCACACCCCATCTTCTGCAGACAGACGCTACCTTCCGATAAGCAAAAGCCAAACCATACCTCCCACCTGGTCTGCAACGTGAGCTGTGAACAGGCTGGTCCCCCTCATGCCTCAGATACGGACACCATGGCACGCTAATGGAGATGAACCTCATTTTTTCCTTTTCTAATTTGTCTTGGCAGCAAACATTAGCTTAGCCAACCACCGCTGTAATCAATTAGGGCTTAGCTCATGAATCAAACAGGAGGCTAATTACTGCAGCCCCCACAGTGCCATAAAGAGAATCACTTCCCACTGCTGGTGTGGTGGCTGATGGAGGGTGCTGCCCCTCTGGGTTCAGCCCTGGATTTCACCCAGGCTGGCATCGGAGCCACTGCCCTGGGCTGTTGCAGGGACCTCGGCACGGAGCGTTTCATCTCCTAGTAACCCAGGGAACACAGCAGACAGAAGTGGGTCAAACAGCAACGAGAGGTGGGTGGTGCAAATCCCTCTGCAGGGATCCAAGCACAGGTACCAAGCCTGATGCTCCCTCCTGCCCCAAAGGATCCTCAGCCCCCCGAGGAACCAGACACCCCCAGTAACTACCCCTTTCCATGGCTTTACGCAGCTCTTGTCCCAGCCCATCCTATTTTTGCTCTGGATTGATGCAGAAGACAGACCCAGGCCCCTGTGCTGCTGGCTGCTTCTTTAGGTCTGGGACCCACGCATGATTCTGTGATAATTTTCCACTTTTACCATGAGGTTAATAATAATAATAAAACATATCTTTCTGAAGCAACAAAACAAAAAGGATCCTTTTTTTTTTTTTTATTTAAACTCTAAGTCCATAAATACCCAAACATAATTAAAGAAAATACTACTCTCAGGTTGGCAGTGCTGGGTTAACAGTTGGACTCTATGATCTTAAAAGTCTTTTCCAATCAAACCAATTCTATGATCTGCACAGGGGGCACTGTTGGCCCCATAGTCCTCCCAAGGGGGGTTTGGGGTCCTCTCCAGCCTTCATCAAGAGCCAGCCCAGGCTGACACCTCTCACTAGGACAAGGTCCTGGCTGACACTGCTGATCCTGAATATGACAGAAATGTCTTTTTATGCTGCTCTGCTTGTGTCCTACATGTCAAATCCTGTGCAAGCTGGACTTCTGCCTGTGGCCACTGCACCAGGATGCCCCAAAAAGAGCCAGAAACACATTTATCCCTACAAAAAAATGCATGTGCTCCCACTCCCTCTCCAACAACAACGTATCGAGAGAACAACAAACAACAGTCAGAAGGCAGGTGAGGAGCATGTGTTAGACCCAGCAGAGACCTGGATGGATAGATCCTGATGGATAAGGCAGTGCACAGCATCGCTCAGTGGGATGTGGGACCAACTGAAGGAGCTGAGCAAGGTAATGTGCAGTGAAATTGGGTCCCTGAGAAGCAGCAGCACCAAGAGCAGCTGGTGGGACCCAGCACCCTTTCAGAGGCTCTTTCTGCAGGCTGGCATCATACCCTGGCTCCACCACGAGAACCTCCATGGCCACAGGCACCTCTGCCACCGACCAGGAAGGAACCTGGGGCTGTGAGCAGAGCAGCTCCAACCCACCAAGCTGTGCTGCTTCCTTCCATCTCATGGCAGCTGGGATTGGGGCCCTTCTTGAGGATAAGGGTGCAAAGGTACTGGGGACCCAAGCGAGGCAGTGGATGGTGAAACCCCAGCATGTCAAACCCTGATTGCTGCAGAGAAGCCATGAATCTGCAAGTGCTGCACACGCAGCCAGGCAAGGACAACACACTGGTCTTGCTGCTTATAGCAAAAAAACCCCGAAGGGCATTGCTGCAAAGAGGTGGGGTAGAGGAAGCTCTTGGCATCTGCTCACACTCTGAGAAAAGTCAGAATAGTCATAGAATCAGAATGGTTTGGAAGGGACCTTAAAGATCATCTGGTCCAACGTCTCTGCCACAGGCAGGAATACCAACTAGAGCAGGTTGCTCAGATCCCTGTCCAACCTCACCTGGAATGGTTCCAGGGATGGGGCATCAACCACTTCTCTGGGAAACCCAGGACAGGGTCTTGCCATCCTCAGTGTCAACAATTTCTTCCTTCTCTCCAGTCTAAAACTCCCTCATTTAGTTTAAAACCATCCCCCCTTATCCTGTCCCAACAGGCCCTGCTCAAAAGTCTGTCCCCAGCTTTCCTCTAGAGTACTAAAAGGCCACAAGAAGGTCTCCCCAAAGCCTTCTCCTCTCCAGACTGAACAAGCCTGGCTGGCTGGCTGGCAGCATCCCACTATGCCCATGCCAGGGCACCCCGGCACAGCCAGACCCCTGTCCCGTGCAACACGTACCTTCAATGATGTGTTTTCTGGAAAGCCCTCTTTCTGTTTCAGCCCTGCAAAGGAAAAAACAGGTACAAGGCTGTTAGAGATATAAGGTACCAACAATCAGGGAGTGCCAATTTTGTATTCTGGCTTAAAAATTCCAAAGATGAACTTACAACTGGTACAACAGAGAGACACTGAACCTCATTTGGGTTCACAGCCTCAAGGACAGCAGCGTTTGGGACAAGTAATAGCAGGTGGTTAATGAAGCAGGGGAACAGCCCTGCTCTGGGTGCTGCCTGACTGTCCAACCTTTCTAAGCACCCCCCCGAGGTACTGTTAATCCCAACCTGGTTCTACAGCTGGGAAAGGGAAAAGCACACAGCAAACACCATGACAAGTAACTGTGAGACTTACTTTCCACCCCAGTACAATTTTGTTGTGATGACCAGACTGGACCTCCTGCAAGCAGAGCAGAAAAATTATTATTGTTTAAAAAAATTTCTAAGTGAGGCAGCAGGATGCAGCCTGTGGTCAAGCAGAGGTCCTCTGCCCTCCCATGGTGGTGGCCTTGGGCTCACAGCAAGCATTTGTACATCCCTATAATCTCTTTTTGAAACAAGTCTAGAGATCACTTCTCCCCTACTCGTGTCCACTGCAGGCAGGGAGTGAAGCTGATTCCAGTGAAGTGACCAAAATTGAAAGGATAAATTTTAAATTGTGGAGTAGGCAGTCTCCAGAGCCCTGAACCAAAGGTTGCAGCACCAGTCCCTCCTGGGATCCCAGCCCAGTGTTCCTCACTGCCATGCAGTACTCCCAGAGCTATTAAAACTCCTAGAGCGATTTGCTGAGTAGTTCTATAATTTCCCATGTGATATTAAATCAAAGATTTGTCCTTTGCAAACTACCTTGTGTGTACAACAAAACATTTCTCCAGCTTTTGCTAGACCAAACTTTTCTCTTCCTCAGTACCCAGGATATTTCTTCTTGAGTGATCATCAGCCTAACACGGGATACTGATTTTGGAGAGAGTCCTGCTAGAATCCACTTCAGTTGAAGGCTGACACACACGGGAGGCCTTTAAAGATTATGTAAATGCTCTTAAAAATACACAGCGTATGCTAATACACATCATTTAAATCAGGTATCATCTCCTGCCAGGCTACCCAAGATGAAGGTCCATCACAGCTTTGCATTCTTAATACAGTCTTATGCACCCAGATAAGGATGCTGACACAAACCATCTGTCTTGAGACAACGGTGGTGCGTCCACTCAGCAGTTGTGTGAGCTGTGTCCTGCCCAGAGATGAGGGTCTCCTGCAGCAGCGCTGCAGGCTGATGACTGCAGCCTCATGGAGCCAGAGTGCATTCCAGAAACGATCAGGGGAGCATTCTCATTTGGCACTGGAAAGGTCTGCCTGCTGCAGGAGCCCCGGCTGGCTGCTCGGCACGGGGCCGTGGCACTGCCTGGGAACAGCAGCACTCACCAACCTCCGGCCAGCATCACCTAACACAGGCCACTTAAAAGCCAGAAGGATTCATAGAGTTGTAGAATGGTCCGAGTTAGAAGGGATCTTAAAGATACCGAGTTCCAACCCCCCTGCCACAAGCAGGGACACCTCCCACTAGAGTAGGTTGCTCAAAGCCCCATCCAGCCTGGTCTTGAACACCTCCAGTGATGAAGCATCCACAGCTTCCCTGGGCAACCTGGGCCAGTGTCTCACCACTCTCAGAGGGAAGAATTTCTTCTTAATGTCTAATCTAAATCTACCTTCCATCAGTTTAAAGCCATTAGCGCTTGATGTGTCACTACATACCACTCTAAAAAGTCCCCCTCTGTTTTCTTGTAGGATCCCTTGAGATAATGGAAAGCCACAGTGAGGTCTCCCCAGAGCCTTCTCTTCTCCACGCTGAACCACCCCAAATTCATGACTCTCACACCCAGAAGTCCCAGAAGTGGCAGGGAGCACCGTCCCTGGTACAGTACCTCCAGCCCTTCTTCTTCAGGATGTTCCCCAGGATGACCTCAGCCCTGCACAGAAGAGAGACACCCACGTGAGGGGACAGGAGGGTGCTCGGTGCCTTCCCCTCCAGCTCCCCAGAACAGTCCCACACCACCACCAGCCCACAGCATTGCTCCTGGCTCTGCAGCTCTTCTCTCCATGGGGCACAGTGGCCCAGCACCAGCCGGGACCAGTCCGTTCCATCAGAGCACCTTGCCCACCCACTCCCGCAGGGAGGGACCTCCACCCCCATGCTCCACGTCTGCTCTGGGGAGCAAATTATCCCTGCATCAGGGATGCAGTGTCCCAGTCCATCTTGCACACTGAATACAGAGCTGTACAGAGCAGCCAAAGCCAAATATATTCTGTGCGGACATTCCCCCACCACCACCAGCTCCACTGCTGCAGTCAGACCATCCCCACACCAGGAGCTGCCACAGGCACAGGCCCCTCATCACCATTAAGATGTGCACTGACTTCTCATTCATTAGGAATGTTTTTCTCCCTGTGCCCACAGCAAGAGGCACAGGTGATACATTCCAGTTCTCAGCTACGTATGAGGGATTTTGGCTTAATTTTTGTTGTTTTGGAGAACTCTTTGAAAAACAAACCCACATGTCAAGGTTTTTCTGTCCCCCTCAGAGAGAAGGGAGCTTCCCAAGCCCCACCAGAGCCCTCTCCATGGTGAGGAGCAGTGACACCAGGCAAAGGCACCCAGGACTCACTTGCCAGCTGCATACACCTCGGCCGTGTCGAACAGGTTGACTCCACTCTCGTAGGCGATGGTCATCAGCTGCTCGGCCACCTTGGGGAAGCAGAGTTGGAGACGTGAGGGGTGACAGACCAAATCATGAGCAGCCAGCATGGGGAAAAGCCCCTGAGGGTGCAGCAAAGGGGTTTCAGCAGGCCTGGGAGGGGTGTCAGCCTGGGGGGGTGAGACCCTTCACCCAGAAGTTCAAGTGCTGGCACAAACCCATGGATTTACATCAGCTTCCCTCTACTCATCTTGGGATGAATTAATCTCTTCTTATAATAACTTCTCAATAGGAAAGCGGCCAAGAATTAAATACAGTTAGAGAAGATACACTGCAAATCTCTGGTGTTTAATACAAAAAGGATATTTCCATCGTAAGAGTGTAATTGGTTTTTTGGCTACCCAACAGGCTGTCCTGCAGCTCTCCAGCAGACATCGTACAGTATGAAATGACCTTCAGGCATTTACATTTGATTCCCATCAGACCTCAAGAGCCCAGCCCCACTGTTCCTGGGGCGAGGGGGGAAGAATTCTGCATCCAGAGGGTGCTGACAAATCCATGGGGGGCTGGCATCCACCTATGGCAAATGTCCTTAGGGTGGGCATCCCTCAAGGACAGGGTTGCGTTTTAACCCTCTTGTTCCATGCATGAACACTTTGACTTCCTCTAAATAAGGAGGGCAGGAGAGCCAAGGAGAAAATTTATAATCAAAACAAATCATCAAATCATAGAATGGTTTGGGTTAGAATGGACCTCAAGGATCACCTAGTTCCAACCTTTCTACCACAGGCAAGGGCACCTTCCACAAGACCAGATTACTCAAAGCCCCATCCAGCCTGGCCTGGAACACTGCCAGGGATGAGGCAAGTGATCTTGCATCAGCCTGTGACACCAAGAAATAGGAATAAACTCAGTGATCCACCATTAGCGAAAGAAAAAACACCCAAGACTGAGTGATTTACGAAGCAAAACAACCTTTTAGTTCAGCCTCCTGGACTGTTTTCCCTCTGCCCATGGTATTTTGGGGTTTGTTGTGCAGGAGAGGGAAGGCAGCTAGGAGGTTGCTCTCCTTTGATGCCTGGCACCTGCAGCGTACCTGAGACAGAGGGAAACCCACGTACTGCCCAGCACTCGGGAGGATTATTAACTGAGATTAAGAGCCATCTGGCAGAGGCAAGAGGGCACAAGAAACCCAAGCTCATTTTCATTTGTTTCATTTTATTATATAAAAAATAAATCATCATCTTGTAAACCAAGCCTCTGCCTGTACTTACGACTGTTGCCGATTACATACATGATGCAAAAATAACTCCCAATTTCTGCTCCAGGCATGGTGCCACAACCAATGGTAGGGAGGAAATATTGCCCCAAACAGCATGAAAAAGAAGATTGCTTTAAGAGATTTAAGAGGTTTTATTAAAGTTGATCCCTGAGCATGTCAGATTCATTAAGGTTTTTGTAGCAGAAGTGCAAAGATTGAATTGTAACTCAGCCATCTCCTCCTACAGAGGCAGGCTCCTCTGATTTTGGTAGCCCTGGTTTCATTTTAAAATATCTCATATTGGTTTTTACTTCATGCGTGATACTTACACCAGGCATTACTTACCTCATCTGAGATTTGACCTCCAAAAGTGACCCATGTCCCTAGAAAGAACAAAATAATCCCTTACTACAAGATTTTTTTTTTGCCAACAAATCATTAGCTCTACCAAAATTCAGGCTGCTTGGTATTAAACTGGGGTTAACTGGAGCAGGCACCAGAGTCCCCTTCCATATGGGGGACAGCAGGGCCAGGTGAGCAGACGTAGGACTGGCACATGGACCCCCTCAGGGAAGCACCGGCAGGATGCTGCGCTGCCAGAAGACACAGTTTTACCGAAATCTGAAGCTCTTCAGAAAACAGAGTTTGTTTTCCAAAGCTTCATTTTGACAAATTGGGAAAAAAAAAAAGTATGATGTTGCTGAAACATGTCATTTGGGGAATGAAACTCTTCCCAAATTTGTGCTTCAGCATCATACAAGTCAAAATTAGAAGGGAGTGGGGGGGAAGGCAGTATTTCTCTTGACATGAACAGTTTAAAACTCCAAGTGATTTTTCCCAGGAACGTCCCCATAAAGCCAAAGTGTGACACCAGCAGAGATGATGAGCAGCTGCTTTCTGAACATAGCTGCAGTTTAGACTCACTTGCAGACTCTGGTCTATTACTAGGAAAAACTTGAGGTGTTATTTCCTTTGGGACTATTCAGTCTGAAAAACAGGAGGCTCAGAGGAGACCTTATTGCTTTCCACAGCTCCCTGACAAGAGGTTTGGGCCAGGTGGGGGTCAGGCTCTTCTCCCAAGGAAGACAAAAGTGACAAGTCCCAAGTGACAGGACAAAAGGAGAAGGCCTCAAACTGCACTGGGGGAGGTTTAGGTTGGCCATGAGGAGCAATGCCTTCACTGAAAGGGTTGTTAAGCCCTGGAACAGCCTGCACAGGGAAGTGGTTGAATCACCATCCCTGGGTGTGCCTAAAAGCCATGGAGTTGTGGTGCTGAGGGACATGGGTCAGTGGGGACCTGGCAGTGCTGGGGGAATGGTTGGACTTTATCTTAAAGGTCTTTCTCAACAAAAATTATTCAGTGATTCATGACCACTGCTTAAAAAAATGGAATAGAAACAGCATGTGGAATTAGCTGGATATTCTTAAACTATAGGAATATTCTTTCCTGTATATATCTGATGTGTGCATACATATTAGGAATAGAGGGTTTTTCCCTCCTGGAAGCAGGAGACAGCAGGGAGCTGAGGAAGTGCCAGGTCCCATATGGGACACTGCTCAGACATCACAGACTCACACTGGCAGACCTTGCTCCTGCCCTACTTATCTGACCTTCCAGAGCACCCCACGGGAAGCAGTGCTGAGACACAGGAGAGGGGCTGTGACATTACCTGTGCCTTTGTCACCCTGTCACTTTGATCTACGGTGCAGCTTTCCTCTGCACTAAGACCTACACACCAGCTATGGATAAAACTACACGCTACTCATTTAATGGATGGGTCAGAGCTCTCACAAAACTCCCCAGAATTTAAAATTCCACCTTATATCGTCCCTCCATAAGGAGGGCAGATGGGTGCAGACCTTGGGCTGGAAAATCCAGTGCAATTAGGGCAAGACAAAGAAGAGACCACACTGCCGAGGACAGGTCAAGCTCTGATGCTGCTAAGGGGGGAAATAAAGCTCAACTCTCCCTGCCCACTCACACTTGCAAAGTAGGGTACCTAAGTGCACCCACATCTTCGTCAAAAATGTCTTGGTTATCTCCTGGCTCCCAGCAAGCAGAGAGCAGGAGTCAGGAAGCAGAGCCCACCCACTGCTTTTATCAGCCCCTGGTTCAACACAGAACAAGAGGAGCTGTCTCTTAGGACTATCTTACTCCCTTTCCCGCAAAAAAAGGTCAGTCTGTTTTGTTGGTTTTTTTTGTTTTTGTTTTTTTTTTATACTTTGACAACTGCAAATAAAATTGTTTATAAAGATACATGTTTATTATGTATCTAAACTGAAACTTGATTTCCCACAGAGTAACCCAAGTTCTCACAGATCAAATGCACAACAGCTAATGTTTCCAAAATAGAAATGTGTTCTTTTCCCACTTTAATTCTGCATTTATTTCTTCTCTCTCAAGGGCAATAATCAGGCAACAGCAGCACCCACCGAGCCCAGAGCCAGCCCCACTACACCCTTCTCTTATTGTTGGAGGAAAATGCTCTGGTCCCACACAATAAAGATAAAAATAGGCTTCAGTTTATCATTAAGCTTCTTGATGCACATGAAAAAAAAAAAATCCAAATGAAGCCTGATTTCCATGTTAAAGCTTCAGAAGTGTTATTTTTATAGGAATACATTAAAATGCATTTGTACTCAAAAATGGGTTGCACCTGTTTATCCCAAAGTGATTTTTTTTTTGCTTTAATGTGCACACAGATCCTCAGCAGAGGTGAGAGGCAAAGGAATTATTTACACCCCTTGTGACTGCATATCTTCACTCGTATTTACATGACTACAACCTCAGGACACGAAACGTGCTCCACAGAGAGGAAAAATGCCTCAGCCTTTGAGCACACAGAGCAGCCTGAGAGCCCAATGGCTCATCTAAGATTAACAGGCACTTTCTCTTTAAATATAAGGAGTAAATATATGCAGTCCTGGATATTCCTGCCCTGGATCTGCCCATCTCCCACCTCAGGCTCACAGAGCCCAGCGAGGGGGATCCAAGGGGTCTGGGACCACCGGACATGGAGCATGGTCAGGTAGGGAATCCTTAGGGTGTTTTTCCCTTGATCATCACAAAACCCAGGCAGAGAGGTGAGTGTTTGCTCAGGAAGGTGGTCCCTGAAGCACCAGATGCAGCTGGGAAAGCAAGATGTTCTGCAAGGGTCCCAGCCAGAGCTGGGAGGGCAGCACAAAAACTCCCTCCCATGGCCACCCTGGGGCACTCAGGGTGCAGGGTGGTGGATGCCCACACCCGAAGGGGCCGGGGCAGCTGCTGGGGCTGTAGCAGAGCCCAGCACCCGTTGCTCAATCCTGACTAAAATACCACTCAGAAAACACAAGGCACTCTTGGCATTTCACACAGCTGAGGATGATTCACAACCTCAGCCAATGGGAGTATTTTAGAACAAAAATATACTAGAGGGAGGTTTATTTTTTAAAATTTGTTACTTTTCTCCTTGCCAAGTCACTGTTTTCTCTTGTCCATCCCAATTCCCAGTTCACAAAGGCACTGCCCTCCACAACTCAGCGTGGCAATGACAGACAGACCTCCTGCCTCCTGCCCATCGTGTTGTTCTTTCACACTGGAAAGTGATTTCCCAGCTGGATAGCCTCACCTTCAAGCAGAGGAATTTCTGTATTAAGGCTAGATTTGGCTCAGTTTCCATCACACCCCAGAGCCTTGCAAGGTGTGATTATTAGTGGGGGACTTTGCATCAGCAAATAACCCACATGAGAATGTCATTGCCAGCAGATGTGTCACCTCTGCAGGAAAAAAAGAAAACTGCCAAAAGGGTTTCTGGCTGGAAGCCGAAGCTTCGCCTCCTGCCAGCACAATTTTATCCCTGGCTGGCTCCTGGCAAGGACTGTGCCACATGGAGATCTGGCACATGGGTCTGGTCTGGCACTCGAGAAAGCAGCAGCACTCAGCCCTGCACACTGCGTGTCCCTGGGTGCAAGTCAGACCTTCCACCACTCTCCTGGGCCAGCAGACGTTTGGGGTTAGGGAAAAGCTTTTGCAGACCCAAAGCAAAGCACCAAGGTGCAATGGCAGCAGCCGACCCCTTTCTGCTCACAAAATGTCTATTTTCAGACCCAATTGCGGGCATCCCACTGGTGGCTGCAGAACTGCTCATTTGGGAAGGTTTCTTCTGTTCTTTTGTACCTTGAATTAGATTTTAGGATGCTGGCTGGCTGGTCTCGTTCTGCTGCTCGTTTCCTTGGAGTCAGGGCTAATCACCTTGTTGGAGGCTGTCTCAACATTTTCTAAAAATCAACAGGCAGCCTCCACAGGCAGAATTTGCTCTGAATTAACTACAAGAAAAACATGACCTTATTTTTTTTTCCCCCCTGCATCACAATCGTGTTTCAGAGCCAGCATCACAGAAAGGGCCTTGTTCCAGCCTGTACATTGGCCTAGGGTTAGACTCTGAAGGTCCCTCAGTTAAAGCCTCTCCTGGTGTCACCTTGCTTGGAGGAGGAGGTGAAAGCCCAGGCAGGAGCAGGGCTCAGCACCAGGGTGCTGCAGGAGCTGGGTCCTGGGGGAGTTCAGCCTGGTTGAGTGCTCCCAGCTCTGGTGGGAGGTTCAGAAACCCAGGAGCAATGCTCAACCACCTCTCCCAAACCTCTCCCCTGGTGAAACATGCTGTTGAAACATCTGACCTTTGCGTACCCACTAGACACTTCTCACACTGCAAGCAGCACCCAGCAAATTAATTAATTAGCAAGTGAGCTGGGAGAAGCAGGACATAATTAAAGGGTACATGTTGCCTCAGCACTACCTGCCTTTGATTTCTGTCCTGCTTCACATTTCTCTCCGCTTACTTTTTCCTGCTGCAGAATGAAGCACACTCCCACCTTGCTGAGATTTTTTGGAAGGCTTTTAAAGAAGATTGCTGAGCCTTCAGAAACTTTCGTAAACCTCAAATTAGGTTTTCATGCTGCAGAGAGTTTAAGGAAGCACATTCATCTTTTCAGGAACTGCAAAAGAAGCTATTTAGGAAAGTCCTATGAGCTGGCATGGGGAACAGACCCCTGATGGACCTGGCGTGGGAGAGGAGGACAAGCTGTGCTGCAGAATAACCTGCACATTCAAGAGAAGGTAGCAACTGAATTTCAGGCTTTCCAGTTTCCCCTCTCCCCTAGTTCCTGCACCCACAGCTTCAGGGCTCACTGCTTCTCCTGAGGGCTGAGATGCCCAGCTCTAAATCCATGCTCAGCAGCAATCCCCCAGCCCTGCCCTTGCCCAGAGCAGTCACTTGCTCCCTCCTCAGCCCCCACTTATCCCACACAGCTGCAGTCACAAAGGCTCCATATATTTAGATGCTGGTGCAGTTCCGCATGCTTGAAATTAAAGAAAAGCTCTGCAAAATGTTGTGGATTTGGTTTTGTTTTGTTTTGTTTTGTTTTTTCCCCCCCCTCCCTGCTGCTGCTTCCTTCTCATTGCTTTCTTCACCACAAGAGCATTAGCTCTTGGTGAAACTAAGGGTGATAAATAAAATCTCTGTACAGATAAGAAGACAACTCCTCTCAAAGCCTGGATCTATTTTAACCAGAAGAGCTCTTCTTGGCAGAATAGGCCTTATTTATATGACTTGTGATACAGGGTGACTTTCACATTTCACTCCATTTTAAAATAAAGTCTCAAAGCATGCTGGAAAAAAAAGGAGCTAAGTCCTGGGGCACCTGTCCCATGAGTACACCCAGCACCAGGCAGGAACAGAGCGAGGGGCCCCAAGCCACAGCAGCCACCAAGTGCAGGCAGAGCCCAGGTCCTTGCCTGCTCCTGCCTTCACCCACTCTCCCTCGAAGCAGCAGTATGGGAGCCCAGCACACCTGACTGCTTTCCTAAAGATGTGCCAGCACCTCCGACCCCGGGGGGAACACAGACACCCCCCCTTTAACGTGGAGCTGCATGTGGGTGGAGCAGAGCATCCATCCCTGGGGTCTCTGTGCATCCCTGTGGGCTTCACACACCCGATGCCCCAGCCCCGCACCACGGGAAGGTGCTTGCAGAAAGAAAAACACCCTCCTCCTTCCTACAGCATTTGGGGTTCTTTTTTAAAACTAGATATATACTTTCAAGCATCCTTCATGTGAGCAGTTCAGCAGCCATCAAAGGAATTACTCGCATGAGTAGAGCCATCAGGAGCCAGCCCATCCACTGCACACACTCAGCCAGCAGCTGAAGGTCAGCAGCAACATACCCACACTTGCAGAAACCACAGCATCTCTGCAGGGCCAGCATGTCTGCTGGAGGCTTTGTGATAAAATATTGATAAGATAAAATATTGATAAGATATTCTTTAGTTTTCAAATCAGCATGGGACAGAAACTACAAGGTACACACACAGGGTGAAATACAACAAAACCTGCCCACAGACTGTCATCCTCTGAGACACGAGCTCTGACAATTAAAGGTCTTGGGGGCACTCAGACATTTGAGGTGTGGTCTCTGCAGGCTGTTCCTCACAGGAATGGGGTTGTATTAGGAGGATTTTTATGCCACAACCCCTCATACAGCTGCACTCGGGTGCCCTGGGCAGAAAGCATCACCTCAGCTGGAGCACGTAGCTGCTGAGAACACACTGGGGCTCCTGCTGGGAGCTGTTGGCAAGACTGAGCACAGGCTGGGGCCCCAAGAAAGCTCCTTTCTTACCAAAACACAGGAGCAGTGTGTGGCTGAGACAAGTGTCACAGCCGCAGAGGTTACTCACCCAGCCCAAGGCAAGAGACTCTCAGTCCGGATTTTCCAAGGTTTCTAAAAGGGAAAGAAAAGAATTGGAAAATATCGATGAGTCCTCAAGGGGCACACAACTTAACCCCACGGGAAACCAGCAGCGGGAGAAGACAAGTCCCAGTTTTTGTCCAAATCATCTGTTTTCCTCTGAAGGGGGCAGATTCTCCCTCAGCTGGGATGCAGGTTTGGGGAAGGGTGGAGGCGCTGCCATCATCCGTTGCCTCACTTGGCTGTGGGAGAAGCTCTGAGCACTGATGAAGCTGGGAATAAACCCAAACCTAGTCAGATGTAACTCACATCTGACACCATTTGGGGTCCCGTGAACAAAGCACACTCCCCTTTCATCACTGGTCCGTATTCTTTGTACTAACACTGATTGAAGTATTCACCTTTTTCAGCTTCACTTATTTTACAAGTGTTAAGCTGAATGAAAAAACACTCCCATCCATCACAGCAGACTCCTGGCCTGGTCACCACTGGACGTCCCAAGCTCCTGGTCTCCTCCCAGACAACCCTCCCCCTAATTTCCCAGCCTGAGGCAGCACCTGGATCACCCAACACCAGCTGCTTCTCAACCTCAGCAAGATCAGGTTCTCACCTTTCTCCCACCTCCCAGAGCCAGGCTGGAGACAAGATAATTAGCCCTGAGGCCATGAGGTGTGCCATACATTAAACCCCTAGGCTAAGTTAAGCCCATCACTGCAGTACAAAATACCCTTTTAATTATACCTCCTGCTTTAAACTTTCTATTACAGCTGGATCTGGGCAACTTTTTTGCCAGATCAATGTATAATTTAGGGACCATCTATCTCCCCTCCACTGCAACACAACTCAAACAATCACAGCACTTTCTCCTCCTCCTGACAACTTAAAACCAAGCAATTTCTAAAGCTGACCCTAGCACAGGTCAGCTGTTCCAGCTCTTTCATTTCACACACTTAATTCTGGGGCCATTTTGGGTATTTGCTCCTATGGCACAGTTTCCCCTGTGGGAGGGCAACCGAAGGCATCCACAGGGAGGTCAGGAGAGCCAGCCTGGCTGCAGCCAGCAGCCCTCAGCCAGGGGTGCCCACCATCCCCCCCAGCATCACTGCTGTACCCCAAACTCAGCGCTGCTGAAAGGAATTTAAAGTTTTCTGAGACAGGAATTAGCCCTCAGGTAGCAGTTTGAAAAGCTGGAGCTGCATTTCCAGCACCACGAGCCCTCCAGCCTCACAACGTGGTTGGGGCAAACATTGACCTGATCTTTTTTCTTTCCTTTTCTATTCTTTGCTCCTTTTTTCTTTTTTGGGTTATTATTTTGAGTGAAAGCACAGCTGGACCCCTGCATACAAAAGCCCATCCATGCACAGAATAGCACAAATGATGCCCATCCTCCCCTCCTCACCTGCACAATGTAACTCTTTAAAAGTTCACAGGCATCACTGCAACCCTTTGGGCAGGAAAGAGGAGCCTGGGTTCACAGGACTGGGAATTCCACACTACCCCTGGAGACAGCTCACCTGCTGCACAATGCTCTTTGGAGAAGTGCTACTGTGCATTCCCTAACAGTTTAGTCTTATTTTGTAGAATCATAGATTAGTTTTGGCTGGAAGAGACCTTTAAGATCATTGAGTCCAATGATTCCTCCAGCACTGCCAGGTCTTGAGTAACCCACGTCCCTCAGCACCACATCTCCACGGCTTGGAAACCCCTCCAGGGATGGGGACTCCACCACTGCCCTGGGCAGCCTGATTACTGGTCCCACAGCAGAGCAGTGATTTGTCAGAAAAAGCAACAGTTCTGCAGACCTGTTTCTTCTCTACCTACCTAGAAAAACCCCATGAGGTAAAAAGAAAAACAAACACACCAAACCAGCAATAATTCTTAAAACCTCCACCCACCTCCAAAAAATGCAAGCAAAAATGAATATTCGTATACATTTACATCTATTTAGCAGCTTCCAGATGTATGTATAGATGTATTACACACATGCCTGGAAGCTGCAAAACAGCCAGGTAAAAATCAATGTTTGGTTTCTAAGTAACTGGACAGTAAGAGCACTCTGGGCTTGCGTTGCACTAATTCCCAAGCCTGAGATGATTACACAGCTCAGTCCCTGAAGCCAAACCTGTAGCAGCCCCTACAAACCCCCCAGAACCCCTGCACTGGGAGCAGAGACTGGGATGGGAAGATGAGCAAGCCCTGGCTCTGAGGAAGCTCGAGGTGCCCAGTCAGCATCAGCTGCTCTGAGCATCCTCCCTGGGCAGAGCTGCAGGAGAGCCTGTGCCCACAGGTACTGGGCAGAGCCCCCCAGGGAACCCCCTGTGTGCATCCAGAGGGATGGGGGGATCAGCAGGGAAAAGGGGGTTGGGGGGGGATCTGCTATCGCCCTCCTGAGCAGCCCTGGACAGCTGGGCTCTTCCTGGGCCAGCGGTGGAAGCTCTCAGCAATATTTTCAAGGCCAGAAAAAATCATAGAACCATTAAGGTTGAATAACTAAGGTTGGAAAAGGCTGCAGCCTGCCCTGGCACCTTCCACACTGTTTCTAGGTGCCCACCTGAAACCAGCTTTGTTTTCTTGCACCACGAGAAAAACCCAAAACTATTCAACACCTGACCCCTGAACACCTTTAAACCTAAAGACTGAAGGCAAATACCATTGCGTGCTGCCCAAACCCTGCTGCAAAGCAGGGCCAGCCAAGCCTGGCTGCTGGAGAAACCTCCTGAGGGGATGAGGTGGATGGGAGCAGGGGCAGCCCCCACTGCAGAAAGGATGGAGGTTTTTGTGAGCAGCCCCACTCAGTGCCCACGGTAGGAGCCATGGAAACCTCACTGAAAGTGCCCAGGTCACTACAAGCTTTAATGAAGGATATTTATAGCCACACTGAAGACCAGAGGGCACTGACTTATTTTGTGAGGGGAAGGGACACACCATGCCGTTTCTGCTCTTGGTAGCTCTAAAGAAAGATATAGTTTAAACGTAATTTTAAATCCTTTCAATTTCCTTCTCCAGGGAGCAGGTCTGAGACAGGCAAGTATAGAGAATTCCAGCAAGGTGGGGGCTGGCAGGGACCTCTAGAGATCACCTCATCCAGCCCCCCTGCTGGAGCAGGTCACCCACAGAAGGGTGCTCAGGATCACATCCAGGCAGGTTTGGAAACTCTCCAGAGAAGGAGACTCCACAGACTCTCTGGGCAGCTTGTGACAGGCTCGGGCAACCCTCACAGCAAAGAATTTTTTCCTCCTGTTCAGATGGAACCTCCTGGGCTCCAGTTTGTGCCTATTGCCCCTTGTCCTGCCACTGGGCACCACTGACAAGAGTCTGGCTCCATCCTCTTGCCCCCCACCCTTTAGCTCTTGATCAGCATTGATCAGATCCCCTCTCAGCCATCTCTTCTCCAGGCTGTGCAGCCCCAGGGCTCTCGGCCTTCCCTCAGCCCAGAGTTGCTCCAGTCCCTTAATCCTTTTTCCCCACTGGAAAGGAGCAACTTGAGCAGCAAGACCCAAATGGGTGGCACAGCCAGAAGGCTGGTTACCGATCCCGCTGCCACTTGGCACCTCTTCCCCAAGAAAAGCAAGTTCTTATTTTCTCTTCCTAGTAGAGAGAGCTGCATGTATGCTGCATCTGCTCATCCCACACTATCCTTCACTGGCTCAGAGCCACGGTCCCCAGCATCGTAGGCATTTTGCCCAGGATGAGCTTGGGGCTTTTTGCCTGGTGGCCTCTCAGGCAGTGCCCCAGCTGAGCAGGCAGCAGGTCTGCAGGTGAAGGGGTTATTTCAGCTGCACAAGGACCTGGAAAATCCATGCTCAGCTGCTCAGACCTCTTCCCAGCCTGCAGCAAACAGCAATAGAGACTCTGTCTGGGCAGCAATTATCAGGTCCCTCAGATTTGAGGGCACAAAGCCCTCTCAGATTCTCTTTAGTGATTGATTCCCATTGCCATTCCCCCTGTTCCCAGCAGAAGCATCATTCCTTATCTGCAGTGCCCGCTGGAGGAAGGGGACAAAGTGCTGCTCCCTGTGTCCCACCACAGCTGCTCAGTTATAAATGGAGAGAAAACACACAACCAAGACCCACCACACAGCTTTTATACACAAGAGAAATTATCCTCAGAAAAATGCTCTGGTTCTGGACCTGATGGGATGCTGAACAAGCCCAAGTTAATTATTCTGCTAGAAACAAGTGGTTAAACAAGGCGGGTGCAGGCTGAGACCAGCCACTGCCAGCACAGCCTGGATCCTGTGCATGTGCCCAGGGCTGCAAAAGCCTTCAGCTCCCACCTGAAAAAGCATTTTGCTCATCAGCCACTTTGCTGTGAGCAGAGCTTTGGGCAAACCCAAGAGAGACTTGTCAGGTCTGTCTGAACAATGGGAATGAGCTTGTCATGTGGCTGAGAAGCCAGGGCTTGACATGCACGAGAAAGGACAAGGAGGCAACTTCTGACTAGGGGAGCTCTTTGGTTCGGTATCAGGAAGTCAAAAAGCAGCACAGAGGGAGAAGATGGGACTAAGATGTTCTGCAGAAATAGAGAGGGGTGAGGAGGTCAACAAGAGGCAGCCAGGATAAAGCCTGACAGTAAAAATGCAAGGGAAAAAATCCTACAGTGCTTCAAGCCTCAGGAATAAAAGAGGGTGAAATCCATTTCTAGAGGATTTTTCCTTCTAATCCTGGAAGATCAGAGTATAACTGAAATATTAATTTTGCTGCAAAAGACAAGAATCTAAGTTTCAAAATTGAGGTGAATATTTAGCAATAAAAAAGTAAGAATAATTTGACTGTGCGACAAACCTAAACCCATTCAACTCCTTCCCAGGAAGGATATTTGGTGGGAATAATATCCTAGAGAACTGCTGGCTACCTGCAAGTCTGAAACCATTCCTGTAACGACAAAGAAAGAAGTCTTGCAAGTCAGCTGGAAAGTTTTCCTCTCGTTGCTGGTTTGTCTTTTTAAAGCCTTACTCAAGCCATGCTGCCCTTCAGAACCTCCCACAAAACAGCAGCCCAGGTTACATATGGGCATTGCTAGGAGTTACTGGAAAATTCATTCTTCATCAACATAAATCTGCATATAGGAAGTTTCCTGCAGTATTTAACCAAAGCTTTTTATTTCCTTAATCCCACCCCATTATGCCACTAGTAAAGCCTCTTCACTGGAAGAGCTTTTCACAAGCTTCTTCCAGACCTCCTCTGCTTAAGCCCACTTTTTAAGTAACACTAAACCATTTCTTGCTGAAGCAGCAGTTTTTCCCAGGGCTGCTGCTGTCCCAGTTATCTCACGGGGTACATGGGGGGTGGCCAGTTACACTCCTATGGTCATCACAGGCTCACCTCAAAGACAACCTTTTCAAGTGAAACTGCACAGAGATGAGAAGCAGAGTCCTTGCCTTAAGCCAGCAGTGCCCAGTCTAACCCTCACCTGAACCTCACGTAACAGGCTCCAGCAGTGAGGATGCCAAGAGACCTCAACAGTTCTCCAGTCATCATTTTGCCTCTTGCTTTCACCCAGTGTCTCCTTCATGGCACCTCTGAGTTTATTTCCTCTGAGGGGTAAGTGCTTACGGTGGAATGAGACCAAAAAGAAATAGACATATAAAAATTATATATCCCCACACAGCTAGCTCTCCCCAGCAGCAAGGCATCCACTGGTGAGCATGCCCCCAGCCCCGTGCTGGCAGGGGTGCTACCCACCACCACCTGCTTGGGCCTGGAGGATTTTCAGAGCTGACAGTCTCTTTAATTAAAGAAAAGGGGGAGAAGGTGGAGGAGAAAACATGTCTACGAAGCAGCCTGTGCCATATGGCAGGGGTGGTGTTTGCCTCCTGGGGGACAGGGCAGAAAGTGATTGTAACCACTCACTTGTAGTTAATCCTGGTGTAGGGGAAGGAGAAGAAGCCCACCAAGGGCAGCAGGCACAGCTGTGACACCTGGCAGCAGGGATCCACAGGCAGCCACCAAGCTGGATGCCCAAGCCCAGGCAGTGCTGAGCACCCCTGTTCCCAGGGGCAGGTGCTTTCCTCATCCCCAAACAGCCACCTCCAGCAAGGAGGGACCCCCAAAACCACACAGACCCAGCTCCCCAGTATCCCAACAGGAGAGAGCACCTACCTCAGCACCCAGTCCTGGTGCAGAGCAAGCCCATTCTCCCTTATACTTCAACAAGCAGTAGGGAAGAGTCATTCCTTTCTTTAAGTTAACCTTCACCATTAATCATCCTGCTCCCCCCAGCACACTACAAAAGCATCACCCAGGCACCAGGCACTTCCCACCACACGTGGCTAGAGGAGAAGCAGCAGCTCAAAGCCTACCACAAGCACCCCAACATGGAGGCATAAGGAACATCCAGCACCCTCCAGGCAGGGATTTATGGTCTGAGCTGCCTGTGCTGCTTAATCAACTCATTAACCTACAGGCAGTTTCTCCTATCCTTAAGGGGCAAAGCAATTATAAGAAAATACACTCTCGTTATCCAGGTGGGAGATTTGTTCCACTCCTGCCCTTTATTGTTCTGAGTGGGGAGATTTTGAGGCTAGTCAATTCTGTTAACACACCCCTAAATCAGCCCAAATCTTCCCCTCCCGGTGCAGGGCAGGGCTGCAGGGCTCAACCAGAGCCTCAACCTCTGCCTCCACAACCCCACTGGGTCCCCCCGGGTTTGTGGAAGGGGACATGGCTCCTGATCAAGCCAAAAGCATCTGCCTCTGTATATGGTGTGAACTTTACCTGATGTCCAACACCAGGCTGAGCTTTACCAGCTACCTTGTTCTTTAGTGAAGCTAAAGCTCTTCCCAGTCAGGATCAGCTCTGGGTGCTGACAGTCTGCCCCCCCCCTGCATCCAGCCAGCTTGGAAACACCCCCAAAACAGCCTCAGCTGTGGTGGAGTCTAAAACCAAAGAGTTTAAGATTTTAAAGCTTTATGTGATGGCCGGGCTGCTTGGGAGCTGAAGCTGCTGAACACCTTTGCTTCAGTTTGAGATGTCCTGAGCAAACCCTGTTTTAAACTTATCTGCTTCAGTATTCCCACCTTACAATGGGATCACGATAACCATCCTATTTGCCTATCCATCCATCCATCTATCTATCTGTCTGTCTGTCTATCTATCTCTCTGTCTATCTGGCTGTCCATTCTTCTCTCTAACTCTCTACCTACCTATCTATCTGTCAGGAATGAGAAAGCATGAGAGTTTTTTCTAAGGAAAAACATAAGTTTTAAATAAAATCTCTGCAATAACACATACAATGACTAAAACGTTTCCTACTCCACACCCACAGAAGAATCTTCAGGCTCAGAAGAGCTCAACAGAAACTAGATAATGCTGCTTTTCACGCGTTCCAACCCTGGTTTAATTGGCCTGTGTCGGTGGTTTTGCCCGCGGAAGCCAATCTCTACCAGAAATACAAAACCAAGGGGATGGATCCTATATGGGTTGGTCCTTCCAAGGCAGGCCGATGGCAGATGACTGCAGGACGCCACTTCCTACATCCCAGGACTGCCAGGGAGGGCTATGCTGGTGGTTGGGGGCCCTGGGTGTGTGGGGGCACTGCTCACCCCCCAAGCAGGGCACTACCAGCTCCTGGTGACCACGGCCATGCTCAACAGCCTCAGAGAGAGGGAGGCGTGTGGGGGAGGCAAAACCCGGCACCCCCGAGGCGTTCCCATGTGTTCCAGCATGTGAAAAACCCGCAGAGAGCAAGAGATGGGGAGAAGGAGACGGGAGGGGAGAGAGGGGCTTTGACTGGAGCTGGGGCAATTGGGGAGGGCACGAAGCCAGCCCCTGGGACAGGCATCAGCAGCTTCAGGTGCAGACCTGCACACAGATGTCTTCATGGATTGTCCTCCCCCTCTGCTGCACAAAGGAGGCTTTGGGGCACCCCAAGCATGACGCAGCCCTCCTCGCTCAGTTGCACACCCCCACGGTGTGGGGAGAGCCCCACGTGCAGACACAGCCCCCCACATCCAATTATGCAAAGCTGGAGGAACCATGACACAATTTGCCTCCATACAAACTGCAGATAGTTCGGCTTATTGCTACAAAATTGTTTAAAAAAAAAAAAAAAGTCAGTGTTCCTGAAGCTGGTGGTGGGAAAACAACGTTGCTTAGAAACATCCCCATCAGTGCTCCAGAACTGCTCCTTTCTGCACAAAAAATGAATAAAATATGTAATTTGTTCCCTGAAAAAAACAAAGAGGCTGTTTCAAGAAACAACAAAACCCGATGAAACAAAACCCCCCATCCCTGCCCCATGGGGAAGGGGCTGTCCCTGACACCAGAAGAACATCTGCAAGGTGGCCAGGACACAGGGTGCCCTGTGCAAACCAGCATGACATGGCAGCGAGGGGAAGGGACAGGCAGGAGAGGGACCATCCTGCTCCCACCCAGTTGAGCTCTCCTCTCCATCACTACTGAGCCTTTCCAGAGCCTTCCTGGTGCAACACTGTTGAAGTTTTGGGTGATGTTTCTCTCAGGTGCTGCTGGAGATGTGACAGTGGTGAGACCTATGCCTCCAGCACCAACCACATCTGCAGGGCTTTTGCTTCTCTGAACTCCCTGTCCATGACAGGGGGGTTGGAACCGGCTGATCTTTAAGGTCCGTCCCAATCCAAACCATCCTAGGATTCAAAGAACTTCTCACAAGACACACAGAGCCTGGCAATGCCACACCAGCAAGCAGTGAGGTATGCCACAGCAGACACTCTGTGTTTCCAGGTGCTCTGGGAGAACACACCACCTCCACCTCTCTTCACAAGTTTCTAGGCTGACTTGTCAGCACCTGCTCAGGCCTCCGAGCTCCCTGCCTACCCAGGGGGACATGCTCAGCTCCTCCTAACTTCCCAGATGTCACCATGCAAATGCTACTTGTCACAATTTGTTGGGGTACAACAGCCCCCAGTGCAGCTCAGTCTCACTGTGGACCTAGGGTGAGTCAAGAGGGGGGTGTTACTTCTCCTCTTTCATCAACTTGGGTGGTTTATTGCTTTTAAGGCTGTGGTTCATTTTGCTTTATGACTTCCAACAGACCTGCAGATTTCAGACAATCTGTAGCTGCCCCTCAGCAAGCTCCAATGGCAGGAGGTTGTCTCTAAGTGCTGTGGGTGGGAAGAGAGGAAAATAATGGTTTCTGTCTCTGGTTTTGCGAACAAAACACTTCCCAACAGGCACAGCAGCTCCCACTAAACGCCCGCCTGTGCTGGTAGTGGTTGCCAAAAGTCCTACCGAGTATCTTCCCTTGCTCTGATACAAACTACCTTGTGTTCGTCCCCCAGGAACATTCCCTGTCTCCAAATGGAAATGGTTTCACCTTAGTGTGAGTTGAGAACCACCCTGCCCTGTGGTCCCTGCCACAGTAAAACAAGGGTTGGGGCAGGTGGGGACTGTCCCCACTGCTGCAGCAGTGGTGTTAAAATCACAGAAACATAGAATCGTTCTGCTTGGAAGAGACCTTTAAGATCATTGAGTCCAACTGTTCCCCAGCACTGCCAGGTCCCCACTGACCCATGTCCCTCAGCACCACATCTCCATGGTTTGGAAACCCCTCCAGGGATGGGGACTCCACCACTGCCCTGGACAGCCTGGCACAGCCCTGGACAAACCTCAAAGGCAAGAAATAGTTCCTCAGCTCCAATCTCAACCTCTGATGCAATTTGAGGCTGTTTCCTCTTGTCCTGTATCTTGTTCCTTGGGAGAAAAGCCTGACCCCCACCTGGCTCCAACCTCCTGTCAGGGAGCTGTGGAGAGCCAGAAGGTCTCCCCTGAGCCTCCTTTGCTCCAGGTTCAGCACCCCCCAGGTCCCTCAGCTGCTCCTTCCCACACTTGGGCTCTAGACAAGTAAGTATTCAGTTAATGATACAAAATGGGAATAGAAACCTGCTACTAGTGGCATGGCTGCAGAGGCAAGACCGGGACAGTATCAACTGCTGAAAACCAACAGCAGTGGAGCCCAGAAGTGGGTCCTGGGTGATGGAAACCCCACCTCGGTGGCATGAGGGACAGCCATTCCAGGTGCCAAAGGTAGGAGGGGACAAGCAGGTGCCTAAATGGCATCTGAGCCCCGTTTCTTGGCTCTTTTCACACTTTCCCACTCATCTCCCGCACTCGTAGGGCCACCGGGTGCGTAGGTGGTCGCTTGAGCTGAAATTCCCCAGATTTTTTTTTCTATTCTTTTTGGCTGCATCCTCAGAAAAGTTGCCGATGACGCATTAAACTGTAAAGAAGGGAGACCAGCTGGGGCGCAGCCAGGCCCAGGGGGGGTTGGGCAGGCGCCCGATCCATGCCACTGCTGAGGCTCCGGCGGGCGGTGCTCTGCTCGCTCCCTCCTGCCCGGCATCCTGACGAGCCCCGTGCATAGCCAGCCCGCTGGGCCATGGGGTGCCGGCCCTGGAATGGAGCCCCTCAACTCCCTGGGGAGCAGGGGAGGCTGGAGGGGGCAGCGCTGGCCCCGCCGGAGGGGCACCCATTCTGTCCTGGAACGATGCGCAGCCCCCACCGCGTCCCGTCAGCCCTGGCACCCAGGGGTGAAAGAGAGGAAAAGAAAACGTGTCATTCTGCAGTGATGCTTTCAAAGTGCAGCTTCAAATGTCCCAGGGAATTGCGTTATCCTTGAAAAAAAAATAACATCCTTGCAGTTTCTAATGGATTTGAGCGAATCAAGTTATTGGGAGAAATACAAGTGGACCAGGAGCTCTCCATCACACTGTGCACGGGCTAACCCTGTGTCCCCAGCACCCTTCACCGGTACCCAGCCCCGCGGTGCTGTGGATCTCAGAGGGCTGGTCAAGGACTCAGCAAACCTGGGACACCCTGGGATGCTGACCACATCCGTTCTGCTTTAGGTAGGAAAACAGTGAGCACATGTGGGGGTGGCAAGACACTGGCACAAGTTGCCCAGAGAAGTTGTGGATGCTCTATCCCTGAAAGTGTTCAAGGCCAGGTTGGGCTTTGAGCAACCTGCTCTAGTGGGAGGTGTCCCTGACCGTGGCAGGGGGGTTAGAATTGGATAATCTTCAAGGTGCCTTCCAGCCCAAACCATCCTGTGGTTCTGTGAAATCATACCTGTATAGAGGGTGCTGACTCACTAGTCAACATGCCCCACAGGGCCATGGATGAAAGATGCCATTTTCTCTCATTTCAGTCCTCCTTCAGACTGAGAAAGGCAAAATAAAATATTTCAAAACCTGTCATTGTTTTTTCCTTCCCCATCCATTGACCCACCTCGGAAAGTATTAGTCATTAAGGTGAAGTGATTGAATAAGCTGAAACTGGAAAACATGTATTTTATCCACAGGCAGGAGAGGCTAATTCTGACAAAATCACAAGACCAAGGAAGGGGAAGGAGTCTGAGCAGCCCTGGACAAGTGCTGGGTGCTCAGTGCAGCAGTAAGCAGCCCTGGCCGACTGCAGCCTGCTCCTTGGGAGAAGAGACCAACACCCACCTCCCTACCAGGTATCTACCCACACCACATGCTACCAGACCTTCGTTTGTTGGTTATTTTCCAAATATGTGGAAGTTTTGCTGGAGCAGGAGCTGTAGAAACAGCTCTGTAGAGCCATCCCTTTCCCACCACAGCTCCCAGCACACACTGAACCCCAGGCAAAGGGGAGATGATAGTCAGGACATCACTCAGTGCTCATTTGGGACATGGTTTAGTGGTCATGGGAGTGTTGGGTTGATGGTTGGACTTGATGGTCTTAGAGGTCCCTTCCAACTTTAATGATTCCATGATTCTATGCCCACTGTCTTGTAGCAGGGAAGATGTCACCCCAGCAGTAACCTCTGGGCTCACACCAAGTCTTGTGCAAGGCATTTTCTTTCCCTTACTGAGAATTAATTTCTTCACAAACATGTTCTGCAGATGGTGGTTTATAATGTTAGCCTAAAATAAAAACAAAGCGTGCTCAAAATTCATGTTGGATTCTGCCCAAGCAGCCATGCTAAAAGAATACATTTTAAATACCTTAAACCGTGCACTTCACAAGTCATTAAATTAGCAGTGTTTCTATGTTACATCTTTTCTTCCATCCATTTAAGCATTAGATTAACGTTGTCATGCAGATTCTAACTGGAACATATCAGGCTGGGGGGAAGGGTTCGGGACGAGCAGAGCAGGGTGAGTTTTAGGGTGAATTTTAGCAGCGGGTCCATTGAGAACCTACTTCAGGCACAGCCACCAGCTAGGGAGCTGCCCCACGGTGCCCAGGAGAGCCCAGGAGGTTCCAAGGGGCACCTCCTGTGCCCCTGCCCCACTGCTTTGTGCCCCTTGCAAGCTCCTAGAGGCTGAGCAGGCAGAACAGGATTGCATTATTTAACAGCTTCCTTAAAATATCATCATTTTTCTGCTGCTTAACAAACCTGACATGAAAAGAACACTCTTTAAAACACCATTTGTCCTTGAGGTCAATCTTGTTCTCCTTAACTCCTCACTCTCTCTCAGGATTAAAATGGAAAGGTGGGAATAGACAGCAGACTTGGCTGGGCTTGTTGTTGTGACCCCCCCAGCACCCCCAGCACCACAGAGCAGGGATTGTCCCCCTGGACTCAGCACTGGGGAGGTCACACCTCCAAAGCTGGGCTCAGTTTTGGGCCCCTCCCTCCAAGAAGGACCTTGAGGGGCTGGAGCTTGGCCAGAGCAGGGCAACGAAGCTGGGGAAGGGTCTAGAGCCCAAGTGTGGTGAGGAGCAGCTGAGGGACCTGGGGGGTGCTGCACCTGGAGCAAAGGAGGCTCAGGGGAGACCTTCTGGCTCTCCACAGCTCCCTGACAGGAGGTTGGAGCCAGGTGGGGGTCAGGCTTTTCTCCCAAGGAACAAGATACAGGACAAGAGGAAACAGCCTCAAGTTGCCCCATGGGGGGGTTAGGTTGGAGCTGAGGAACTATTTCTTGCCTTTGAGGTTTGTCCAGGGCTGTGCCAGGCTGCCCAGGGCAGTGGTGGAGTCCCCATCCCTGGAGGGGTTTCCAAGCCATGGAGATGTGGTGCTGAGGGACATGGGTCAGTGGGGACCTGGCAGTGCTGGGTTGGACTCCATGAGCTTAAAGGTCTCTTCCATCCAGAATGATTCCATGGTCCTATGACACTGTTCCTGTCCCTAGTGGGATGCAGATGCCAGGACACACAATCCCCAGACCTTGCTCCCCAGCATCCAAGACACTGCACGGGGGGATGCAGCAGTGCTCGCGGGGGAAGGGGAATTATCGGGGCAGAGATGCCATCAGACGCAGACACCCGTCCTCTGAGTAACCCCTCTGCTCTGCCCTAGCACCCCAGCCAGGTGTTTGGCTAGTGTTTCTGGAGGTATGTCTCCTCGAGCTAGACCTCACTGGAGGATATATAATGAAGCAAGGGGGCAGGTGTTTCCAATCTCCCTAATAAATTCGAAGCATTTTTATGAAGAATATAAGAACACTTGGAAATAACACAAAAAATCAATTTTTCCATTAACTAAAGTTGATGTAGGAGGTTCTTGGCCCCAGTCTCCAGGGGAGAGAGGGGAGGAGGAGAAGAACGCTGAGCAGAAGACATCCCCCTTCACTGCACCCAGCCACTGCAGCGCCGGGCACCACGGGGAGCCAGGAGGCAGCCAGGCTGGCACCGCCTGGGCAGCCCGTGTCAGGGAAAAAAGTGAGATGACTTGGCTTTATCTGCAGCCTGGAAGAGGAGATACATGTTCCGTGCTCACACTCAGCCCAGACATCTGCAGTCTTCATTTCCTGAAGACGTGAGAGCCAGGGAGTGAGCGTTCCTTTGACAAACTCTGTGCACAACTGTATTTTTAGAGCTTGCCCAATAAACTGTTTGGTTTAACATTGCAGCATTAAAAGTGGCTTTTGCAGCAATGTGCTGAGGTGAGAAAAATCCAGACCGCGCCAAACCCCCAGCCTTCCTTAGCAGCTACAAACTCCAGGAGAGCCATTAGGGATTGGACAGCTGCACAAAGGAGCACGGATTTTGTCTGCTCATCTGGTTCCTTTTTCTCCTTCTTTAAGTTATCCCTGCCTTCTTTTTAGCCATCACATTACAGTCCTGGGGGGAAATGCATTGTGAATTCAATGTAAATCCATTCTGCTCACTGGCTCGGTCTTAATTTACAGCAATAAAATGAAGATCAAATGATGAACCATAAAAATCAACCTGATGTGGAGAAGCTGCTGAAATAATACGACATTTTATATCAAAATAATTGTGTCATTGGCATGTGAGCGCTGAAAACTACTCATAATTGCAGCAAGGCTTAAATAAATCACAGATTCTTAAATAGATGAGGTAGTCATCATGTCTAATACTTGTAGTGTGATGCAAGGGAAAAGGAGAGACAGCTCCTGAGACGCTGCTAAGGAGTTCCTGCAGTCACCTAGATCCCTTGGGGAGCACGAGAGGTGTAGTGTCCATCTCCAAACAGATTTAGCAGCCCGAGGTGCCCCATGTGCATGTCCTACGGAGCAGGGTGGGGTTGGCTTTGGGCTCGGGCACACCCACACTCAGAGTGGCCTCGTGGTGCTACTCCAGTGGTAACAACCCCACGCTGCTACACGAGTCACTTGCAATTGAACAAAAACACTGCAGTTTTTATTTCTAGCCCTGGGGTGTGTTCAGAGGAGTGGAAGAAACAGCTGGTGATCGCAGAAAGTCATTCTCCTGATGGTAACCCCATGTCTTGGGCACAGCTCTGGGTCTTTGCAAGGCTCCGTGCCCCCCAGGCAGCAGTTCCTCCCCCTCTGCAAGCACTCAGCAGCTCTGCTGGGACCAGTGAAGGGCTGCAGGATGTTTCCCAGAAGCAGGTTCGCTCGTTTCCCCCTCACCATGACTCTGGGAGGGAAGATGCTCCAGAGCATAGCCCACAACACTGGAAAGTCTGGAGCTAACCACAGGATGGAGTTTTATACTTGTCACATACCTATGTTTGCCAGCAGATATTTATTTGGGCAGAAAAGTGGGATGAGGAAATTTTATGGTGCCTTCTCATGTCTATAAAGGGTGTGCAGCGCCAATGGAGGGCTGCCCTGACCCTGGCTAAGCCAACCCCACAGCTGCTTTTCCAGGAGAGGGAAGACAGACCTCCCTGCAGACCCAGCAAAGAAGCCCACCCACCGCTGCGACGCGATGCATTAGCAGCACTTCGTTAATGCACTTTGACAATCACCCACCATTTCAGGCTCCCGGTGAAGGAAAGTGCCTTCAAAGTGCTGATGAATTTTTAGCCAACAGGCTACAATGTCCTCCCCTGGAACGTGGCCAGGGCACTGCCTCGGTGCCACTGGGGACACTGAGAGGTCCCCCAGCTTGGCAAACGCAGCACGCAAGCAACGCACCAGAAAAAATCCCAGGTAAGAAAAGGATTGGGCAGGACACCCTGCACCAGGCTCGCTGTGAGCACAGGCACCCAAGATTTTGAGAGGGGCCCGTTGTTCTAGGAGAAGGGAGTAGACAGGCAGCAGTGCGTGCTGGCCAGCTTGGTCTCCTCCAGAGCCTTCGAGCATGTTCGGGTTCACACCAGGGCTTTGCCCTCTGGAGCAGCAGCCGGTGCTGAGCGGGTAGCTGAGCACTGCGGCACCAGGAAGAGCTCAGCACCTCCCAAGTGGCCAGGAAAGGTTTTTGGCTGATGAAGCTGCTCCAGACCTTGCAGAACACAACACACAGTCCTCGCATGGCCAGGTCTCAGCGACTGCAAGAAGCACTGTGTGCACTACAGCTCCTGCAGCAGCAGGACAAGCCCCTGGCAGCCCTCACTGAGCTGGGACGAGGTTCCCTGGCACAGCTATAATTACAGCTACCTCCTTACAGCTCTGCTAGCCGTTACTAACACCCATCCTCAGAGACCTCCACGGCATAGCCAGGAGCCCCAGCGCCGCAGTGGCACAGGCACGGTGGCTGCGGGTGGCTCCTGAGCTGGGGCTGGGCATCCTGCATCGGGCAGAAGGGACGGGTTTCTGCTCTGGGGGGCAGTGCCTGGCCTCTCTGCACCTTGTCCCACGCTCTGCGCTGGCTGCAGAGTGAGCATGGACTATTAACTCCACCAGCTTGCCTTTGCAGATAAAATGTTTTTGTTTAGGCTTACGCTAGAGTTAATGGTCAAAGCTGCCACCATCAATTATTTATGAACACAAATAGATAGATGAGCTTTGTAAATTGGGTCTCTCATGCCCGTGTGCAGGCAGAGCTCTCATAAAGGGCTATTCTTGAACTGCTGACGGCCCCAAATTGGCAATGCAGTGGCTGGAGCTGGGGCTGAGCTCCAAGCCCCCCACAGCTGAGCTCCCTGCCATGTCCCTGGGATGGACCGGGCTCGCAGGGAGCCAGGATGCTCGAAAGAGAGGCTTTGCCCTGCTGCCAGCAGGAGCACAGGAAGGCTGGTACAAGCCTCAGTTTGAGAAGTTTTTCTCCGTGGTAGCTGTAGCCCATCCCAAATCACCCTGTGCACCAGGATCGGTGCTGGATCCACTTCGCTGACAACTTGAAGTGAGCTGATGGTAAATTTTTAAAAAACACAGCACATTGGGAGGGAGAATAACCCAGGCTGTGATCTTTTGATGGTCCAAAGCAGGTGAAGAGCCAGCCTGCCAGCCCTCCTCCCTGTGCTGTGCATCAGAGGGATGCAAAACCACATCCTTTGTTTTCAGCAGCGGTGCGGCAGATTGCAATTTTCCAAGCCAGGCACTGCAACCACATCGCTTCCAAGGAAAGACCGCAAGCGATCCCAAATATTCTCCCCAGACCTCCAGGCAGGCTCACCAGTGGGACCGAACTGGAGCATTATAAAGTTTAAAAGGGAAGAGTGGGTCACCCCGTTTGCCTCCCGCAGGCAGGAGGCAGCTGAGGCTGCCCTGGTGGTGACAGCAGAGGGGATGTCTGGGAGGTCTCGTCAGCTGCTGCCACAACCTGACAGGGAGGATGCAAACCCAGATGTAGCGAATGCAAAGCAGAGGTTTCCTCATAGAAACACCGTGGGAGTGCACCTAAGTCCTAATATTTGCAGATCTTCCCCAATAATTCCCGTAAACTTTGTGTTTTCTATTCCAGTTCAGGCTCTGAGCTGGAACGGGTCCAGAAACATGTCCACCGATGTAAAGCCCCCGAGCTGGCTCGTCTCCCGCCCCCATTCCTGTCACAGGCATGCTGCTGTCTCTCCCTTTTACATAATCCCACTGGCGTGAGGAGTGCCTGGCAGCCGGGGGAAGCATCCCAAGGCCGGGAAGCAGCCTGGGAGCAGCGCAGGCGCTGCGGGGCAGCCCTGCCAGGTGGGTGGCAGCAACACTTAGGGTCTGAGGGGGGATCTGGTATCAGTATTTTTAGCATAAATCAAGGGGCACCTTAACTTGCATATGATTTTAAGCAGCACAAACTGTATAGCTTAGCATCAGGGCCATAATTTGAGCAGAAAATTAACTGGGAAGGATTTCAGCTTCAAATGTAAGGGAGCTGAAGACTTTACAGGATTGTCATTGCAGCTGCTGGGAAAAGCCTTGGCTTCTCCGAGCTCAAGATTTCCCCTGGACTGAGGAACCAGCCCCAGAGAGAAACACAAAACATCAGCTCCATCACCACTGGTAGGCACCTTCCCTGACTAAATGTTATCTCAATTCAGCAGCACCATAGCTGAGCCTGGAGGTTTAGTCAGCTCTTCCTCCAAATTCCCCTTCACCTCTCCTCTTGGGGGAGAAATCAGCTCTAGTATGGAGAGATTCGGGAGCAGAAACAAGGATTAGTCATAAAGATAAAGCATGAGCCTTGTCACCACCCAGATGCTATTCCTGATGCAGCTCCCCAGGTCTCAGGCAGCCAAAGCAGGGGGAGCTGTCCGGGCTGCGCTGAGCACCAGAGCAGAATTCAGCCCTTGCTGTCAGAACCTTATCTACAAGTAAGCCAGGAAGAGTTTACAAAGGCCCAGCTTGGGAGGTTGCAGGAGCGTTTGTGGGCAGCAAAGAACAGCAATTACCCGGCATGTCGTACACCCGCGGGAGCCCCCGGGAAAGCAGCAGAGATAACTGCTGACAATAGTACTTGGTGCCCATCAGCCTAACGAGCAGAGGCCACAACTTAGTAACAGATCATGTCTCTGACCAACGCGATCGAAGACGCATCTCCCACAGATGCACTTACAGGGAAAACTGAGGCAGGGAGGCGCAACAGCTAGGACAGGGCTGCAGGAGGGGATGGAGGGGACACAGGGTGGCACTCCTCCACCCATCCCTACTCCACTGGGACTGGAGGACAAGTTACCCTGAGATTGAGCGTTTCCTCTCCAGGCAGGACCCTCCAACATCCCTCAAACACTGCCATCCCCACAGCCAGGCCCAGCACCCCCCTGGTACCCCCAGGAGCACTGAGCCTGCTCCCTGGGCACCCTGTCCAGCTGGGACCTGGGGCTGCGAGATGTTCACCAGCAATTCTGCTCTCTCCGCACCCCCGTCTCACTGCAGGAGCAGTGCCTGGACCAGTCCTGCTGCCAAGCCCGTGCCGGGCCCAGAGCAGCGGAGGGAGCGTGCAGCCTCCCTGCTGGAAGCTGCTCCCAGCCGGACGACGGGAACAAGCAGTTGGGAAGGCCGGGCAAAGCCTTGCTATTAATTGACAACCATTCTAGCAACTCGCTGCGCATGACACCCGAGCGTCCCGTTCGCTCTGCTCACGCACGTGTGGCTCCTGGAGAGTTAACGTGGGGATTCTCAGAGCAACGGGACTGTCCAAACCGAGCCGTGTGCTGCACTGGGACCTCAAGTAGCGGTGCTGGAGCCTGCCTGGCTTCGCAGCAGCCCCCAGGACCGTAACGCTGGCGCAGAACTGGAAACCCCTGCAAAACACCCCGAGCGGGCACCACGGCCACACAGGAACACCGGCCACTGTTCCCTGCGCTGGGAACAAGCACAGAGCCCTGCACCCCTCACCGCCCACCCCAGGCCCGTGGAGAAACCCCCTCCTGCCTCTGGGCTGCTCAGGGAAGCAGCATCTCTGCCTTGGGAAAGGTGTGTGGAGCATCCTCTCCCAGCCCCCCAAAACGCCACCCCTTAGCTGCTGAAAGGGACATCCTGAGCAGGCAGAGACCAGCCACAAAAGTCATACAAATCCTCCTCGTTTTCCGCTGGAGGCATGACAGAGAAGCTGATCGGCTGCCCACACTGAGCACTTCAGACTGGAGTCACAGCTGGTCGTTATTTTTCCTGCCTAGGTTAAGAGGAATAAAAATCAGTAAGATGCATGAGGCATTTTGTAAGAACACCCATGGGATTTTTTTTCTCTGCATTTCAGCTAAAATGGGCTTTGATCTCATCATCACTAAGCAAAGCAGGTGGAAAGTCAGCAAGTAGTCACTACAACGAAATGGTCCCCAAGGCAGCTGTTTCTCTTCACTCCATACAACACCCTGCAAATGAACTTTTCCTGTCCAGCCTCAGACATGACCTGCTAATTGCTTGTTCTGCTCATTAGTACCCATGTAAATTATGCTGAGCACTTAACAGAAACCATCTTAACACCACGGTTGTAAATGCACAGTGTGTATATAATCTACCCAGGCAAGTGTTTTTTTTTTCTGTATGAAATCATAAATCCATACACCTGCAAAAACTAACACCCAAATACCATTTAGTTATGCAGAAGTTTAAAAAAATCTATTAATAACCTCAGCAGGGAGCTGCTCTGCAAAATCAGATGCATCCAGGCAGGTAATGCTTTAGAGGCAAAGTAAAGAGCGATCACTGCAATGTAACAAAGACCGATACCGTGACCATACCTATATTTCATGCCCGTTTGCTTTGCGGTGGATTCTTTTAATGAAATGTGGTGCTGAGGGGTAAATGTCCCCAAACTGCGAGCAATAATTGCCACTGTCCGAAATTTTGCCCGGGCTGCATTCACTACGTTCGGGGTCGTGGTGTTCTGCTTGCTGATGAGTCTGTCGTCACCATTTCGACTCTTCAAGTTGTGCTCGGTGCAGGCGATGGACACTTGCATCGCGCC
>NW_008600028.1:0-15436 GCF_000691845.1 Merops nubicus
AAGAAAAATAAAAGCATTTTCACCTGTGATACTGTTTGTACATGTTTGTGGATTAAATAGTAAAGTATTAGGTTTTTCAAAGCTCTTGTTAGCTTCAGATTTGAACAAAATGCTTGGAAACATTTACACAAACCACTGAGTCATTTTCATTTTTCAGCTAGTTTACTTATGGGTTGAGTACAAAGGAATGGTCAGCAGGCAGAAGTTTTAGGAAGCTGAACCAGTGGGAAAACAAGTGATTCTGAAGCTGGGCTGGGCAGCAGACAGCAGCAGCCATGCCTGTGTGCTGAGACTTGCTTAGATCTAAGAAACTCTGATTTTGATGGAGCAGACATTGAAGTCCAGGCTTTAAGAAACTATATTTTTTTTGCTTCTAATTACTGTATTTGGGACTGTGCAACCTCCCTCTTCTTGTTGGTAAACTTGCAGCCCTGCAAAGCTGAAGACCTGGAAAGGTCTTGCTGGAGGTGTTCCAAATATGACATAGGAAAGCAGGTTAGTCTCCCAACAGATCTTCAGAATTCAAGTGCCTGTTTGGGCTGTATTTTAAACTGAGAAGTCCACTGCAACTGCAGGATTTTCACAGTCCCCATTTTAATTGCAAATTATTTAATTAGCATAAGCCCATGTACTGCAGCATCCTACCATTTTATGCAGTAAGGAAGATAAGGGGACTATGGGAACTTTTGAAGATGCCATGTGGGCAGCACTCTGTGTTAGGAAGGTACACTGTTCTGGTGTGAATCTAAAGGGAGAAAATCATGGCCAAAAAATGCTGGAAAAGTGCCATCCAATGATTGTGAAAGAAGCCTGATCCATTTGCTTTTCAAAATCACAGTGCTTTAGTGGAGGAAGCAAACTTAGAACAGAGTAAACACCAGGCAAGAGTTTTGTACATAACAGTCTGCCTCAGGAGACACAAAATCTGCAGCTAATGAGAATTGTTTCTGAGCTAACAGTCGATTAACATCAGAAAGTTCCACTGCATGTTTTTGTGGGGGTCCTACAGGAAACATCTTCAGCTTTTCAAGTGTGGATAAGTCCAAGTAGCTTTAAATAATACAGAAGAGCAACATGGTCACTGCAGTATTTAATTTTGGTTTTGTTTTGTTTGGTTTTGTTTTTTTACTTTCCCTCTTGCAACAGATTGAACCAAAAACTGGACCACTAAGTGGTGGAATTCTTTTGACCATAATGGGATCTAATTTGGGAATCAAAGCAGAAGATGTAAAAAATATAGTGGTGGCAGACAAGGAATGTCTTTTCAAAGAGGAATTCTACTCTGTTTCCACAAGGTAATTGCTGGATATTTTTCATAAGATTTTAGAAGAAGAAAGGAACTTCAGTGCATTTTCAGGAGAAGATGATCTTCCTGGGGTTACAAAAGGTTACCAATAAAAGAAAGAACTAGTGCAATACACTGGCAGTATTTCATAGCAACATATCTGAGTCTTTATTTGTTATAGATTCTAATACAGCAATGAATTTACGATAGGGTACTACCATCCTGCTTCTATCTATTTTTTTTTTCCTTATTTGTTTGAAAAGCCTTCATATGCAATTACTGCAGATATATCAAGGCTATTTATTTGTTTTCAAATTGAAGTCATTGTAGGTGTGCATCTAGTCATTAAAATCTTTGCTACATCTGAACCACAATGCATCCAAGCATACAAGTTTTATGGGAAAGTAGGCAAAGCAAGAGGAAGCTTCAATCTTTTTTTGTAGACCAGCCACAAAGTTTCTTTCCCTGGGGGCAGGGAGGGAGCCCAGAGATCTGGTTTAGCTTTAGATGACTAAGATTCATCACAGAGTCAACAAGTCCATGGATGCTGAATTGCTTAAGCAGGTTGGTAGATGTTTCACAGATTACTTGTCACACTCCTAAGCAGTGTCAAAAATTAAAACAAAGTGCCTAACTTTTCTAGGTATCTGAGTGTTTACTACAGATTGTATCCACCATCTAATTTCAGCAGGGAAGTACTCTTTTGATATTAGCTGATAAAAAGCAGAGCATGAAGGTGCAGTAGTAGTATTAAGAGTAGTGATGTATTTTAAGCAGTGTGTTTTTTCTTTCATTCACTTTTAATATTTAAAGCTGCAGCTGAAATCTTGGTTTTCTTTCCCTTCAGTTAAAGTGTAATACTTTACAGCAAGTAAATAAGTGTATGGCACAAGTAACTTCTTGCTATTTCTGTGGTGTGTTTTGAAAGGGATTTTGAAGATACCTAAGTGATTTTTTTAACTTTTGAAAAATGTTTAGCTTTAGTGAGTTTGTGGATCAGGCAGTCAGAAGCTTCCCAGGCCCTTAGGATTTAAGAATGTATATATAGCTGTATGTCTCTTACTGCTTCCCAAATCCACTGCCATCACTCGTGCGTTTACATCTACATCACCATACACAAAATTCCCAACTCTTTTACAGTCATTTTTCCCCAGTCCTTATTTTCAGTGTTTGCAAAAGCAGCACTAAATTACAGTGTAGTCTTACAAGAATTTCCCCAGCCTCTTAGCTTTTTCTAAAGCTTTTTGATATTTTTAAATCCATGGAAAGGAGCCAGAACTGAGATGACTGGTTCCTTGTATCATAGCAACATTACTGGTTTCCTAAGCTCTGCCAGTGTGGTAATGGGTGAGAACAAATGCAACTTGCATAATGTCATTTATCAACAAATTAAGGGGGTTTTAAAGGATACTCTCCATTAGGGAAGCCTTGAAAAAGAAGTTATTCAAAAAATCCCCAAATAGATATCTGTAATTTTCTCTCTTTAATCTTCCTCCATTCTTTTGTTTCATTATCATCTTCTTTAATTTAAAGTAAAACAAAAAAAAAAAAATGTGCCTAGTGTTGCTCCCCTACCCTTCTGCAGCAAAGAGCTAGTCATTTTTAGGAGACAGTTGCTCCCATGGGCAGGAGAGCAGAGAGATTTAAGGCACTTAAGGCCGCTTTCTGGCTGCGGTGATTTAATTGTTGGCCTTTCAGAAGTGGTGTTCTCATTCTTTGCAGTTTTCCATTTGTAATGTGGGGGAAGGGAGGCAATGCCAATGCTAGGGAGGGAACTTCTCTCAATTAAAATCCCTTCTAACCACACGACAGCATTTCTCACACACACACACCCCCAACCCTGGCCCCCGACTGCTTTTCCTAGCTTGACATATGGTAGAAATTCCTCCAAAGGCACCGTTTCCTGTTTCTGCCTGACAAGAAGATACAACTTCCAAGAATACAGTAGAGAGATGTTGAAGAACAGACCCAGGCAGCCATACACATGCCAGGACATGCAAGAATTTAGAGAATTTTGTCCATTTGCCAGTACCCAAGCAGAAAAGTCTGGAGAGATCTGCAGAGGGACTTGACAATCCTTTTATTATAAGTCCTGATTTAAGTACAATGTACCCAGTAATTTGGGGTTGTTGGGGTTTTTTTTCTGTTTGAGGGTCTGGGGTTTTTTTAAACAGTTGTGCACTACTTAAGGCAGAATAGCAATAATCCAAGAGGGAGAGGCAAAGGAAATGAGCAGTGATTCTCAGGGTGTGTCCTATATGAAACTGGCTGCCTGTGCAGGCTGCAAACATTATATAGTCCTTATCTGTCTTATCAGCTCTCCATTGAGCATTTGTCCGGGTTTTCAAGTGTGTTGAATCCTTATTGCATTTTCCTGCTTGTATTCTGTGAATCACCTGTTTGTTTGAAATAAAAACTTAAACATCTTAGCTATCACTCAGCAGCAGAGTTGGCTAAGGCAGTGTTTTCTCAGCCAGTTTTCTTTGACCTCTGATTTTGCGTGGGTTATCTGAGGATTTATTTTCAGAGAACAGTAATTCTGAAGGGATTTTGATCGTAGGTGTGAAAATACAGTAGTTTAAAGATGAAAGATACCAGGATGCACGACAAAAGTATCAGCAGCTAAAACATGAAGTTATAAGATAGATGACCATCTGATTCTTACATCATGGGGGTGGGGGTTAATCCTTTTTTTTAACCTCACGAGGTCCAGTGAAAACCTTGTGTAGGGTTGGAGAGGTTCATCTGCGACTTTTGGGCTGAATTGGAGTCTTCTGTAGAAGGCACCTCTACTAACCCGCTGTTAAAATAGCTTCTGTGTACAGGTTTCAGTTTTACCTAACTTTAGGTAGAAATTAAACTACTTTGGGGTGTTTTTGCTCAGAATCTGAGGCACCGTTGAAGTGCGTGGCATAGGATAAAGCAAAGCTCCTGCCTTTGCTGGCAGCGTGTGTGGCAGGCCGCTCACATAGATTGCGCTGGTATTGCAGCTGTCATTTCTTACAGATAAACTTACATTCTTTCTTGCTAGGATTGTATGTCAGGTCGGACCAATGAATGAAACAAAACAAGGTCAAATTGAAGTTAACATCAATGGAAAATTAGGTAAATCACCAAGTGAAGTCCTGTTTACATACCAGGTAAGTGCATTTTTTTCAGAGATGTGTTTTATACCTCGTGCCTGACTTAAGTTAGAATTTTACCTGTTAAGCACAGAGTTGCTTGTGTTTGCCTTACAAACTTTGTTTCAACAATAGCACTGTCGCTCAAGTATGTTAGAAAACACCTAGCATTTAGTTCATAACTTGAGCCTTTTTTTATAAAAGAAGTGTATCAAAGATCTATTCTGATCAGTAGATGCAGAGTCTCAAAATAGTACGATGTTGTTTGCAGTTCAAGTTAAAAAGATGTGGTAGGAAAACTGTAATAAGCTTACTAGTGACATAACGTCTCTTACGTGTCACCACTGAATAAAAAAAATAAAAACAGCACTGCAAAAAATTAGGTATTCTTCAGACACAGTTTGTGCACTATTTTAATCAGTTTCGTCTAGCTAATGTTCTTAATTACATGAAAGAATACAGAGCAGCTGAAGAATAAGTAATGAAGGTATATTAATTGTTTAATTTTTTTTCATTCAAAAATATGGCATGCAGAGCCACAGACAGCACCATGTGTGTTCATATTACAGTTTTCAGTGTCACCGTGAATGAGAATTACATTTGAGTCTTAATCGCTTTACCCTAAATGTGGCCCTAGGTTGTAGTTGGTCTATCCTGTGGTTTTAGCAGCAAGTAGCTTTATCTATGTCTATGAGGTCTTCAAAATATAAAAGAGTTGAGAGGTTTAAATAATCTCTGTCTTCAACTTGATAATTAAAATTATACTTACAAACTGTATATCTATAAAGCATAAAGGGTGGGTTAGGCTTTTATCTTTTCCCTTATTTGAACATCTGTCTCATTAATTCTTTACTTCATTAATTCTTTACTTCTTGTAAGAAGGAGTCAACAGTAAGTAGTTACGTAAATCAAGAATAACATTCAGCTGAGAAGATTATATTCTTATTCTTGCAAACAGGCTAGGAGTGGTTATTCCATAATTTCCAAGCAAATACCTCCTCCCCTGGGGATACTTTTGAAAAAAAAAAATAAAAAAAAAAAAAAGTGCACCCTTTTTGCTTCAAAATGTCCTCTTGTTCCTTTGTAGAAATGTAGATTATAATTAAGTCTTTCTTCGTCGACCTCATTCGTCTTAACCAGAGAACAACATATAATGTTACGTGTTTGTGGTCTCTAGGACAGAGACTAGGACAGTAAGCCCTACATGAGATGAGATTTTGACATGAACCCGTTGCGTTGGGTATGTTTTACACCAGTTCTCCTGTGCTTCTCCTGTGGATAAAGATTCTCCCGTGGTTTGCATGAAAACCACAGGAAGATGTTATGGAGCGTGTTGAAATGTAATCTGAAGCCCCCACGTAGGCTTCGAAGCCTGCCTGTGAACTTGTGCTGGTATGGCTCCATGCTCAGCCCATCTGCGAGGCCAGATAAGCAGCCACCACTTTTGGCTACTTGAGGGAAAGATTCTTGATCTCCCATCAGTGAGGCACTAGGAGAAGCCACTGTGCACAGGCATCATGCAGATGGATGTTTTCCTGCTAGTCCAAGGCCTCTTCTGTGCCAATCTCTGCCTGCACTGAGGTTACTGAAATATCAAATACCCAGCTAACTGCTGATAAAGAGCATTTTTTTTTTTCTGCAGAAAAAATCTTTCCACAGGAACTCTATTTACAAAATGCAAAGCAATGGCAAATAGTTCAGTTCTTGTCTGAAAACTGGTTAAATCAGTTTCTAGTTTCATTTCTGTTTGGTCCACGAGAAAATGAAGCCAGCTGTGGACTGGAGTAGGATTTAAGTCAGTACAGGGAGGTTGTATTCACATGCACCTCCACATGTGACAGGGGCACTTTTGGCCTGGCAACAGACGATCAGAGCAGACAGTCACATCAGCTGATGTTGTCTTAAAGTTACAATCTCGTTTCACTCCTCTCCTCAGGAAGCTCTTTGCTGACTTCTTTCAAGCAGACGTGCGAAATCTGTGCTTTGTTTAAAACCTCTTCTATTCATTATATACAAAGGAAAGAAAATACTCCTCTTCCCAAGAGCCTTCCTAAAATAAATTTTGTGTTATGCTTTTCCCCCTTCTTTGGCACATCATCTGGCTACCCTCCTGCTGGTAATTATCACTGGGTTTACTGTGTGCTCTGACCACCCCAAGCACATGAGCTTCAGCTTTAACAGCGACCACTCTTCAATGAGGGAGGGTGGTGAGACACTGGAACAAGTTGCCGAGAGAAGTGGTGGCTGCCCATTCTTGGAAGTTCTCAAGGCCAGATTGGATGGGGCTTTGAGCAACTTAATCCAGTGAAAGATGTCTCTGCCCATTGCAGGGGTTTTGAACTAGATGGTCTCTGAAGGTAAGGTCTCTCCCAGCCCAAAACATTCTATGATTCTCTAAGTACTGCTACACTTGGCTCTTGTTCATACCCTGTTTGAACAATGAGATCCATTTTTAAAGCTGGAATGAGGAGGATCAATAGCACAACTTGGAGCTCAAACTAGTGCTTCGGAGCTGTCTGCCAGCACAGCACATTTCTGAGCTGAGGAACATGTGAGGCCTCCATTAAATGGGTCAAAAATCCAGTTAAAAGGGAAGCCATGATTTCAGTTTAAGGTGATTTCTGCACTAAAATGGCCTGGTGCACCAGAGTCTGTGCTGCACAGTAAACACCTCATCTATATTTGCAGCATAACAGGGGGAGAAAGTTCCGTTTCTCCCTACCCATCACAATTTCTCTGTCCAACCTGAGTGCCGTTCTAGTCCAGCCATTCAAGTGAAACTAAATTCTGGTAACCCAGTCCTCCTCTACTGACATTTCTGTTGTTTCACTATAAGCAGGATCAGGCAATAACCATTCTCCTGTTTAGTGAGATAGAAGTGAAGTAATGCCAGATTTTAATATCCAGCTATGCGGTACATCTGGAGCATTGACAGTTTGGCTGGTCTCTGAGCAGGTGGAGCAGTAACACAGCCAAGGGCCAGTCCTGCTTTTTCATTTGTTGTTGACTTTATCTTGCTTTTTACTGTGACAGTGAGAAGCAGTATCAAAGGAAGGAGTCAAGCTTTTCCTAGGTATGTGTCCCAGCTTTTCTGATCCCATACGAGCGTGATTCCTTCCTCCGAATACCTTGTCTTCAGACTTGAGCCACCAGAACAGGAGCTTGCAGGATCTGTTTGCAGTAGCAATTCTGTGAGTTTTAGGCTGTGCAGGTTATATGATTTCAGAAACCTCAAATAAATTGTAAGATTGTGAAATTAAAACCTGGTAAAATTGTAATACATTTCTGAAGTGATGAACGTAGTTTAGGGACTGGCTTGGAAATAATGACTTTTGGTAAATCACAAAGTCTGTTTACCTAAACAGGGTGAGAGGAATACCAAAAAAGATGAAGAAGGGAAGATAAGTTAAAGTCTCATCTGAAAACAGATATGAACATGACTGTTCACCATACTGAAACTTTGAATATGAACCTGAACAGCATAGGTATATTTAACAAGGTGCACTCTTACACCTACTCCCAGCTTTGCAGTCTCCTCTCAGCTCCCTCCATCCTCTGCTTTCCTTCTTGATGTTTGAAGCAATTGCTCTGGCAGCTCTCACCAGTACAGCGCCATTAGGGCCACAAGGCTTTTGTGGAGGGTTTTAGCTCACTCCTTGATTTTTCTCCCTGAGTCTTTACCTCAAGACATGCATTTTACACTGTGGTTGGGTGTTTTTTTTCTGGGAACGTATTGCATGGTTGTTGCCATTGCAATTGATGCTGATACACCACACATCCTTAGCAGTCTGGAATTGCTTCCAGAGTTCTGGAGCACATCTTGTTTGTGTGTCAGCCTGAACAGGGGCCAGGAGAACTCCTGGGTGGCTGAGAGTTTTAGCAAAGCTGGCCCTTCTTCATGTGGATATTATTAGACTTAATTCTCTATCATCTGAGCTATGCACTTAAATGCATGTCCCACCATCCAGTGCTCGTGGTTCTGCTTGGAAGCTGCCAGTGAACGCTGGCTGTATGATAATGCAGACTTTCCAGTTTTGCATGCTTCTATTTCTCCATCAAACTTGTCAACAAGGCTCTGTGGTCTTTTCAGTGTATCATGTGATGTCTGCCTCATGACAAAAAGATGCTGCCTGCAGTCCAAAAAATTAGTTATTTAAAATACCAACCCTTTGCATAAGCATCCCATCCACAGTAGACAGCAAACAATGTGCATCACCAGGCAAATGCTCTGCCGGGGCACCTGGAGTGGCTGGAAGCATTTGACCAGCTCACATGGTGTGAGGTTTGGACAAAGCAGCCCCAGAAAGGCAGGACTCGGCTCACTTCTCTGCTGTTTGCAGAAATAACCCAGGAACCAAAGCCTGGCTTGTGCTGTGGATGCTGTGCCGAGGGAAGCTGGTGGGTCAGGTCAGCCACTGCAGCGAGCGCCAGGCTGCCAAGAGTGCGCAATGGAAATTCTCTGGTTGAACATCCTGTGAGTGGGTGGCTTGTCTGAAGGAACAAGAAGCAGGCTCCCTGGAGTCTGAGAAAGGAGGGAAGTGGAGGGGGAAAGAGCAGTTCCTAATGACTTGCATGCCCCGTTCAGAAGCTTAGTTTAGCTCTTGTGGTTACCTTTATAGCCTGTAAAATGATATTTTGACCTCCGAGGAGGAGGCCACTGTCTACAACACTTCATGGGCTATGCCTTTAATTTTTCTGTGTGTTGTATGTGAGGGTGGGCAGAACGATTTGTCTTTCTGTGAAGGACAGATGATTTTGGTAACAAATTAGTTGTTTTACAAGCCTGCTTCAAGAGTTAGTACTTATTGAAGCTGGGACCAGGATGAGGAAAGGGTAAGGTTACTTGTGGAGGAAAGGATGGATGAGGTAAATGCAGAGCAGTAACGTGCTCTGAACATTTGTGAAAATCTTATCCACGTGTGTGTACATTGTCATCAGGTCCCTGACACAGAATCCCTGTGCTCAGCTTGTGTGGAAGAACAAGAGCCTGTTCCTAATTGTGAAGATTTGCATTTGCATCAAAGGCAAACCCCCAACTGGAGGTCACCACCTACAGGAGCTGGCAGAAGGGAGCTTAGGTGGCTTTGCCATTTGCTGCCCATCACATCCATTTGAACACATCCATCTGTTGCAGGCTTCTCCTTGTGCTGCAGCTGGCATCTCTCACAGCATCACGGGGATATACTCTGCTACCGTCCCCCTTTCCCTCCCCAGTTGTTTCTCTGCTTGTGGTCTGGCATGGCTGCATTTTATCCAGCACCCCTCTCTGAAACATAGACTTCATGCCAAGGTTTCTTTGCACCTCTGTTAGGCTTCCCTGCTCTGTTGACTTCCAAACGTTCCTGAATTTCTGTCCCTTCTTGTGATCCACCAGTAGCCTTGCTGGTGGCTGGTTGTTTCTCCTTTTGCTTTTCTACATTAGTGAATGATAAAGGGTTACATCTTTTATCTCAGTGGTGTAGCTCTTGGGCTAGACACTGCCTACCACAGATGAGCATTATAGTAGATAGTATCCCTATTTACAGAGTCATGCCCAGGGATATAAAAAGTTGAGGGTGTGCTTGGTGACAGATGAGTGGAAAAGCAGAGAAATGGCAAAAAGACACGCAGAACATAGGAGATGCTCCATAGGAGTGCACTCCTCCTCTCCTTGAATGCTACACAAGGGACTAGAAGTGAGTTGGCTGGTCATGACAGTGTGAGCCAGGAAAGCTGCAAAGCAAACAAACCAGGTGAAACAGAACACGAACCAGCCTGGCAGAGCAGATCACAAATGCAAGTTGGGTCAGTGGAAAAGAGGCTCTGGGGTGGTTCTCTTTTGTACCTGCCTGTCTTTAATGAGAAAATTGCAAAGAAGCTGGATTTAAAAAGGGGAATAAGAGTAACCTCACTGTTAGCTAGGTAAAAGCCGTGCTTTGATTTGACACTAGTAGACCACAGAGATGTAAAATGCTAGGAGCTTTCTGAAAGCATTTTTAGCCTGTAAAATGTATCTTTTACTACAAGTGTAATCAGAGACGTGAAGAAATAAGAGATCACCTTCCTAACTGTGCAGAAAGACTAACTGCAAGTCATAAAATATTAAAGATTAAAAAGTTCATTGTAGATTAATAAACAAGATGAAAACTGTGAGAGCTGAAACAGGAATGCTCAGAGAGCCTGCAGTGGCTGAGAGCAGCAGTCATGTACATTGCTAATAAGTTTGCGTCTAAATGTGATTGTAAGTGGAACAGACATGAAGATAATTTACCCTCTAACAGGCAGAAAGCATGAAACTGCAGTGAAAAATACATCAGCGTTTCTGTGAACAGATTTGTAAGTAGGAGGCAAAGGATACAAAAAGAGCAAGCAAAGGAAAGGCTTCTGGCTACAGTGGAGAAAACAGGACATTGGAAAATGGCCTGAGTGTGAAGTCATATACATACTTGGGCCAGTGCAAGCTGGTTTGCCAGTATTTTTCCTTATTTTTTTCTAGTACCTTTGTGCTGACAAAGCACAGAGCACCTCAGAGACAGATAGACAGATGACAAGATAGCAAGACTGTGACATTACTGTGCAGCAAAAGCAAAAAATACAGTTTGTGAAGCTCAGGTTAGTCCCTGATGCAAAGATAAGGCAGTGGCACACAGGAATGTGAATGCTGTGTAAGGGAATTCATTGGTGTTACAAAGAGAATAAATGAATTTTCTACCAAACAACCAAGCACTATTTGAACGTTACGTACCAGAAACAATGTACAAGGACTTAGAAATTGTCATTGTCTCTCTACTTCAAATTGGAGCAGATAACCACTGCTTTCAGGTAAACCCTATGAATGGGATGGGCACTGACCACAGTCATAAAACAGAGGAGATAACCTCTTCATAGTGCCATTATCCTTCCAGCCAAGCTGCCTAATGGTTATCAAAGCACTGGGAAAACCGCTTATCAGTTCAGGTGTACTAACCCAGCAGTCTGATACAACATGGGAAAGTCTGGCTGCAGTTGGACTTTGAGACGTCTGGTTCAAGATTATCACACCCAAGTAGGATTTAAGGAAGGCTTGTATGTAAAATACAAAAAATGCTCGTATTTCCCATGACTGACCAGTTACAATTTGCTCAGACCTACAACCAAGAAACCATGTTAAGAGCAGATTATTTTTTTCAGGATAAAAAATGAAGTAGGGAGCAAGCTACACCTGTTGACAAGTTAGACTAGATGTTCATTTTAGGCCCATTCCAACTGCTCTGTTCTATTCTTTATTCTATTCTATTCTACTCTACTCTATTCTATTCTATTCTATTCTATGCTATGCTATGCTATGCTATGCTATGCTATTCTGTTCTATGGCTGTGGATATGCATATGTTTTACCAAAACTGCAAATCCACCTCCTACATCATGATTGTGAGAGTGTAAGACTCTCTGCTGAGAGATAGCTTACCAGACTTGGCAAGAAACAAGCCACTGAACAATTGACAGACATTGCAACAGGCTTTTTAAAACTAGATTATGAAAAAAAAAAAAAAAGACCACAACTGACAGATTCTGATCTGTTTTAGCAGAGGACTTTAGAGCCCTAATGGCTCAATGGTTGGACTTGATGATCTTGAAGGTCCTTTCCAACCTAAAGGATTCTATGATTCTAAGTTAACCTGTTATTGCAGAAAAAATTTATGGTCAAATATTAAACTACCTGGAAGATGTGAACAATATTTGCCCAGTGACAAAAGGAGAAGCTTAGAACATGAAAGAACATTCCTTCAAAATAAGAAGCCTGAAATATATATGAATTACGATTTCCTACACTTTTGAGTTATAAAACAAGGGTTAAATTAGTGTTTGCAGGGTTGTTTAAATTTTGCTCTGCCCGTGAGAAATGAAGTATTGCCAAGTCCTCACAAGGGCTGACATTTTCCAGAATAATTATTACAAGACTGCAACAAATTCCGTATAGCACACATAATCAAGTGTTCTGCTTAACATCATAATTGCACCAAGCACTGTGGTGTGATGTGATAGTGGTGCGCTGCGCTGCGGTGTTACAGAAAGTGTAACTTCCCCCAGGCACCTTCTGACTGAGCAAAGAAAGATCCCAAGGTGCAGAGGGCTGAAAATGGAAGTGGGGTATTCATTGTGACAGCAGGCAGACTTCTGATTCAGAGACTGAAATGAAGAAGAGCAGAAACAAGGAGAGAAAAAATCCTTGGGGGCATTTTGAAAAGATGACATCACTGATCTTGCAGCACTTGAGGTCCTAGGTTTACCCATGCTGTTTGTTAAAGTTGAAGATTCAGTGTTACCTGGGGTTGAGTCCAAATTACAAAGCATTGCCTCTTGGTAACAGCAGCATTTTTATTATTCCTCAAATAAGGTTTGCAGTGAAGGATTTATCCCTTGCCCTTCATTTTCCTCTGCAAGAAGTAATCTCATGCAAAGCTGTGGTGAGCAACACAGAGCTGTGGGTTAGGTGCAGCTTTGCTAGACTGCATAAGATAAGACTGTGTAAGGTAAGACTAGATCTGGCGGCTTCCAAGGGTCTGAACCTTTCTGTCCCACTGGTGAATGCTGTATTCATTGTGGGAAGGGGCTACCTTCTCCTTAGCTAACATTATTCTTGTTGAAGGCTTGTACCACCACTGACAGTAGTTTTTCAGATTATCTTGGCATTCAGTGAAATTCTGTTCTCCTGATGATCCTGTCTACCTGACTGCATTTTTGAAAAATGCTTCTTGGTTGAGCATTTGGATGAACCAATTTTATTTCTTTATCGGTAATCTTAAGAAGACAGACAGGTGGGTTGATGTAGCTTTGCTCTTTGGACTATCCATTAATATTTTAGAAGAGCAGTAAAAATTACTCATAGCACACTGGTGTTGCAATAAAAAGGTTATTAAAATTGTTTAAGTTCTTAATAATTTATTTTAACTATGTATTTTTTCTGGCAGGTCCTTAAGAGGAAGGGAGAGTAAATGCGAAACAGAAAATAGCAAGTTAAAATTAATCAAATAATTTTCCTGACAAGTTCATAGCAACAAACTGTTACTATATGAAGCGTTGTCTTAGCATTCATGTTGAAGAATTCCTCTGCACGCAGAGCACAGTTCAACTTCTCCTTATTAGATCATCTTTATGAGACATCCACATTATTTGGTCTCTGGAGAGCCGTTGGTATTTGCAAAATTACTTTAAATACGTTAGATATGAATACTTTGAATTAAACCGTTTTTAAAATAGTCCTTAGAGGAACTCTTGCAAGACCAACAATTAAAGAGAAAATAAGGGTTAAACCATAACTATTCCACCTCCTACCTGGTTGCTACCTGTGTTAGCTCCCAGAGTAGTTCTTGGCCTTGGTTTCCCATTCAGTGTGAACTGAAGCTGAGATGTGGTGGCTCCAACGTGCAGCTGTGCCATGAGGCACATGAGTTGAAATGTGGGTGGCATGTTCTCCCATCCAGCATAGCCTGGTGTTAACCTCAAGAAGAGCTGGAGTCTGTTTAAGAAAAAAACAATTTCTGGGAAAAATGGAGCAGATACTTGTTTTCACTTCCCCGTGGCATCTGTGTTATTCAGAGATAACTTGGCTATTTGATTACCTATATATATAGTCCTGTTCATATGGACACAAACATATGCCACCACTAAAAGGTCCAACGAAGACAATGGTGCTCGATGGTTCTGCTCCAAGTTTGTGGCTTGCTGATATTTACAGCAACAAAGCCAGCTGACACCCTGCCAAAGTTACCCATCAGATCACCCAGCACTATCACATTTCACATTTTTGCAGGAAGGAAGGAATACAACTGTCTAGCAAAAGTTCTTAGCCAGTTTCCTTTCATTTTTTTTTATCCTGAGGTTACAGAGAATACTGGCGTGTAATGTTTCACAAACCTCTTCTTGTGCCTTTCCTTCCTAAGTCTGTCCTTAGAGGCTAAGCTTTCCGTGGAGGTAGTATTTAGGGAAAAAATTATGAGTTTCAGTTTTTCTGAGGTTCAGCAATACTGAATTTGTTCATACTGATTCTTTAGTGGTTCTTAGGGTATACTTTCCTCTGAGAGCTATCCCAGACATGTTACACAGCTAGTCATTGCTTTGGAATTTTTACTGCGGATGATATAGTTGTCCAACAATCTATAGCAACTGAGATTTAATTTGGAGTCAAATAAAGTTAATGTTTTCTGTTTGTGTGCTAATGTTACTCTTAGAGTATTTCATACATTTTATAAGCAATTTATTTAGCAATGTATTTCATATACAATTTTGACTGTAACATTTTCAGCAACAAAATTGTTGCCAAAGAGACACAAATGAGCCTTCCTTAGAAGCACACGCCTAGACCTGTGTTAATTTAAACTTCAAGTGTAATTTTTAAAACTGACCCCCTCAAGCTTTTTTATTTACCCTCACATGGCTTATCTCAATTTAGTTTAAATCAGCAAGCAATTAAGTCCAAAGAAGAGTATGAACACAGAGGGTTGTATAGACTTAAGTGAGCAACTTTTAGTCAACTCCGTTATATTGAATCGAGGTCCTTTTTCCTTAAGAAGTGTTTTTAAATGACTTTGAGTCACTTTCCTACATAAAATCTCGCAAGCTGAGTGATGTATTAAATTAAAACAAAATCAAAGGTTAGCACGTGGGAGCAGTCAGATGCTGCAGCAGTGTACATCTTGAGGAGTGAAGGGTTTACAAACAGATTTCTCTCAGGGAAGAAAAGCAATTGACACCCAATTAGCGTTAAAGCATATTCCTAAAGCTCAATGACTTGAGAGCAAATTACAGTTGTCATTGTGGATTTGTGAAGTGTGCTGAACCATGATGCATTTCTTCAGAGAGAAGTTGTTCAGACATGAAAGAACAAAACAAGCACGGCAAGTACGAGTTCTCCACATTTCTATAATATCCGTGCTTCAATAAAACAAATTTGTGAAATAGCCACGAGGTCAATTGGATGCATTTTTATGGATTTCTGCTGCTTGTTAAAAGCCTGTGGATGGCTCACTGAGCTTTGAACCAAAACGTGGTACTTGAGTCCCTCTCCTCCC
>NW_008600029.1:0-5673 GCF_000691845.1 Merops nubicus
CCAGTAAGATAAGAAATAGATCATCTTGACATACCTTATTTATGGTAAATTCTTCCCTTTCTGTGTAAACTCAAATTATATTCCTAGGGATGAACAGGTACAATTAAGGCCTTTTGAGCCCAAAGGTATTTCTGGTTTGTTCAAGAAAGTGAGCTGGAGATAAAAATCACCTAAAGAAAACCACAGCACACATATTTGAAAATCCCAAATTTAGTCTTTGAGGTGATTGTGGAAAGACCTATAAGACACAGATTCTTAAAGTATAGGGAGGAAATAATTTTCAGATTAGGTATTTTAAAATAAGCCACTGACTGCTAAACGCTCACAATTTTTTTACTGTTTGGATCATAGCTATTAATTTATGAAAAGAAGGCAGACAATTCAAATAATGGGAAGGCCACTCCTTCCCCATCCTTTGCAGCTAGCTGATCCAGTGCCCCAGCCCTGTTTTCATTCAACTCTCTAAATTCTAATCTAAACCATTGACCGGATGCAGTGTGGAAAAAAATATCTTGAAATAAACAGGTTTCTATATTTATACACATTCTGCTGTGCTTATGATAAATCTGATCAAGAAGATGTGTGTTTCTGGAAACCATATAATTCCTCACAGAGATAAAGATTAAAACAAAAGAGAAAGGCAATCCAGGGTTACATTAGTGGTGGAAGGACAGAGAAGGGATGTTATCTGAATTTTGCTGGAAGGTTTGATAAGCTGTGGGAGAGCTCTGTAGGAGTTAAGCAGAGAAAACTGGCACTATCCATCTGATAGTGGCAGAAGAACACAAGATACACAAGGAATAAGCAAAAGCTGAGGTAGTCTACTGAGGCTGGCATCCTTTTCTTGCCACACTGGCATATTAATTTGTCCCACTGTCCTTTCACTGCCACCTCCTAATGCTAGCCACATCTCAATGAATTTACCTGTCCTCAGGGGCTGTGATGGCATATAGTACTTTCTCTGTTGTGACCAGTTTTAGTTACATGTTTTAATGGAGCATGGAGATGCTTTGATGAAGGATACAGCCATTTTGTGAGTCAGTGCCTGGTATTTGTGGCATTTATTTCAATGTAAGTCAGCTACCTGAGTCACATCCATATGGAGAGGCTGATTCTCAGGTGCTTTTTTTGCAACCTTTTATTTTACTTTTCCATAAAAACAAACAGAGAAGAGCACTGGAAACAAAGCTTCATCCATGGTTACCCAGGATTTTGCCAGCATTATACAATTTTTTTGCTCACTGTTCATCATTATAGAGCAATACAAAACACTGAGCAGAAGACTTACTACTAAACCTCAGCTGAAAAAGAAAGTCCTGGCAACATGCAGATCATCCAAGGCACATTCTACTGGCATGATAATTATAATATCCAGATTAAGTCAGTAGACTTACTGATGAGGTATAATGAAAACACCACAACTTTAAGCAAATTGCTGGTATCTTGACAACATAATAAATGAGATCTCATCTCATTTTGTGCAGCAACATAACCTTACTGATTTGAGCTACGGTTGCATGAAAACTATTCTAGGGCAGAAACTGAGCCAGTGTTAATGGAAAAGAAGAATATCATCCAAATTTAAGGTTATGCAACAGTGTGGCAATGCAGATTGCCTGGAAATGGAGAGTGCCAAAGAAACATAAAACAGTAGGACACTAAGTCCATGCAAATGATTTATAAGGGGACTTTTTTCCTTAATGAAATGTTGTACCATTAACTGAAAGGCTTCTTGCTGTTCCATTAGGACTCAGCTGTGGCCTTTTGTGTCTTGCTGATAGCCAGAAGTGACTCTGCTGAAGTCAACAGAATAACCTCCAAAACATCTGTATCTAAGTGTTCTCTTAGAGTGAAGCAAACAGTGCATTTATTTCTGAACAGGACCAATGATACTTATACATGGTACCCTTTACATATTGCTATAATGGTTCTTTTACAGTTGCTATAATTCAGATAGGGGATATACATTTTGTGATTTAATTTTCCAGCTTCTGGTGTGCTGCTTCTTACCTAGAATGCAAACTACCATGTGATCAGCATTGAGAACAGAAACTCAGTTTGCCATCCAGGATTGCAGGAAGCAGAGCAAAGGAAAAAAAAGATATGATGTGCCTGAACATGGGAAATATAAGAGGCAATACATACCCACAGAAGCAAGGCAATATTCTATATACAGCTATATTTGGCAATGAGGACTTGTTAAAACAGAGAAGACAAAGGATGCTAGCTCAACTCCAAACTCCTTTAGAACCAGCTGTTTCAAGACCAACCTCTTGAAACCTCTCAAGAAAAAAAGAAAATCACCCCCATACAAAGACAATTCAGTCTTGGACACATTTAAATAACAGCACTGCCTTGAGAGAAAAGGATATTGGGGAGAAATCAGAAAGGTCATCACTCCTAGGGCTTTATTTCCATGGGGTCCCAAACTTTTCATTTTAATTAAAGCTTAAATCACTCTCAGATTATTTCTCTGAAGGAAACGCATGAGTTAAAAAAGAATAGGAAAACATAAACAAGTCAAATGTCACAGCCTGGTAAATAACAACAAGTAGTGGTCCTCATGGAATGGCTGCGGATTTCAAGGAGACATGGATTCATACAGGATGTGAGTAACTCCCATAGACTTCCCACTATCTTTAAGTGGGCTCCCACTGACGTTATTGGTATCCTGTGGCGAGAGAATAGGACCAATATTTTTAGATTTGTGTACGCTAGTTATTTTCTGGAGTTGTTACAACACTAGTGTATTTTTAGTGGTTCATTCTATGAGGCCGAAGAGCCTTGGCGTTGTGTTGTGTCATACACAGCATGCAAACTTCCTGGAGCTCAGCTCTTCCTTTGATTCGACCAGCCACAATAGCAGTGGAGCTGACTCACTTGCCATGACTATTTCTTCCTTAATAGGAGCTCCCCAGGTAGGCAGAAATGTGCCAAACAGGGGATGTTAATGGCCATGTGGACCCAGAGCGTGGCACTGGCATGGGGTCATCTGCAGAGGAGAAGTATCTGATCAGGAGCAGAGATATTGCAGATAATTCACGTTTGCCTTCTGATGTTCTGTGGTAATACTATGTCACCCAAGCATATTTTGCATACCTTGCAGCTATAGTCAGGTCACAATATAGTAATGAGAAATTTCTCGTGGGGTACAGCTACCTGTGCTTATTGTGTAGATGACAGAGTTTATCAGATAGGCTACAAGGCCTGATGCACATTTAGAACCCACAGTTGAATGTGTTGACTAATAAGCTGAGGTCATTTCTAGGTGTTTTTTCTGGTGTATGTTTCTAGGAAAGACTGAAGGTAAAATTTCTTTAACTTCCTTGTTATGGTTTTTATTCAAAATAACAAAAATATGATGTTCTACTAAATCTATATTTTTCTTACTGCTGTCCTTTTCATCAGCAGACACTTAATTTGTGTTGTCAGTAACACATGCTGGCTGTTATAAAATCCAAATAAAACAATACAATGCCTCATGCCAGACATATTGTTCCCCCATTCCTCAGTGCTATGCACAAAATCCTTCATGACAGCTGTTTAGGATACATGGTGCTGACTCTCTCCATAATGCCAGTATTTTACATGAATTTGCTAGAAAAATAACACAGTATTACTTTTAATGTTGAAAACCTGGGAGTAACTAAATTCTTAGGTACAATATTTTGAGAACAGTTATATACGTTTAACTTCGTGCATTTCAACAGAATTTGAAAATACTTTTGAGCTAGAGAATCACACAATGTATTTTAACATATTTTTGTCACAATTTTCTGGACTGACTCAGACCAATCCCCTCAACACAGTGTATCTCAAAGACTCTGAGTGGCCGATGAAGCAACATGTCTATTGTCTGTCTATTTTTTTGTGTGTGTGTACATTGCACTACAAATTTCTGTTAGTGAAAGAAGAGCCTCTCTTCATCCTTGGAGCAGGAACTGGTGACATCTGAAGTAATGAAATACACTGAGCTGCAGTGCACAGACAGCAGGGCAGTAAGTTACCCTGGTTCAAAGTATGTTTAAGATAACATTTTGGTTGGCTTGCAACAGCCACACTGTGGAAGCTCACAAGAAAGGCAGGGCCTCTTTAATTCTTGGATGGGAGGTCTCCAGACAGTGTTAAGATTTATTTCAGAGAGCTGCATGAGTGACTTTGTAGCTGGAACTTTGAATTGGTGCTGTCTCTGTTTAGCATGCTCATAGGGATAGAATATGGATGGAGTTTCCACTACTTTGCACAATCTTCAGCATGAAAGAGAAAAGTCAGATCCAGGAGGTAAGAGTGAGTGTTTCAGCACTAAAAGTGCACTGTTGCTGGTTGTAAGTATAGAGGAGGTTTAACTGTAGTGTTGTTACCCAAGTCTCTGCTTGGGTTCTTTCTCTCCATGAGTGTGGTTTCTCATAGGGTTTGAGTCAATCTGAAACCACGTTGTGACAGGAGTGGACCTGTTCTCCTCCACCACTTCTAGGCACATACTCCTTACCCACTTCCTGGCCCACTCTGGCTGAAAGGCAACCTGTGTTGTAAAACCCAGAGGTAATGCAGAAGTGACCAGACAGGTCAATGAGGTGATGGAGCTGTGTGATTTAAGGATGCCTGCACCAGGGGTGTGGTGGGGACCCATGGCTGGGAGCAAGGCAGGGCTGTTCTACTGGCCACCCATAAATATTCTTGAGCTATTGCTACAGCAGTGCCCTGCAGTCCCTCAGTGGTTTAGTTTTAAGACATTCTGCTCATCCAGGCCTTTCTCTGCAGGGTTATTTCCATGAGCTGTCACATCCCCTAAAGGATGGCTGCTGAGAGAATAAGTGACAGGATTTCATTTATCTTCCATGCAAAGGGTAGTGTCCCTCCACAAAATAAAAGATCTAAAGTTTTCAGCTTCCTTTGTTTCCACAGAATCCAAATCTACTGAGAGTAAAAAGCTCTCTTAAAATATTCTGCAGCTTCTCTATGGGCACCAGAGGGAGAATGTGAAGCCCTGGTTGCAATGTGAGTATTTAGGTTACCACCTCATTTTTCCAAAACACGTCAGGCTCCTCAAATGCTGCATGGTGCACAGGAGCTGTCTGCTGAGGGGCTTTTCCCTCCTATGGGTTAATTTCTAGCAGAAAGTCTGAAGTGTCCTAACCTCATACTTGTCATCACAGTATGTTCATACGTGTATGTAGATACATGTAAACACAGGCATGATAAACTTGTATACACACAAACCCTTCTGGCAAAAGACAGATGGCAACTTGAACAAAAGGGAGGGAGAAAAACCAGAGCTGTGCACCCGCCAGTGATGGGAATGGAAACATCTTTCTGTTCCTTCAGAATGTAATCTCCAGACCAGCCTTCCCTCTCGCTGCTCTTTCAGGGCCTGATACGTTGGAAAGCATTTCACAGCTTCAACTGTTTTTTCTATGCCCAGGAGAGATTCCTGGTCTCAGCTGTGTAAATGTTTTAACTGAGATTCATGCTTGGCTATTCAGGTCACTGCTTTCTCTTCCGGCCCACACAGGCCAAAATGCATCTATATAAGCATAAAGTGTCCAAAATCAACACAGTATTTTTCACTTGAACACACCCATGGCACGTGGCTCACTCAAAGGACAGGGTACAATGCCAAGCAGTAGATTTGTACATTTGCCTGATATGAACTTAGCATGATTTGTAAAAAAA
>NW_008600030.1:0-2507 GCF_000691845.1 Merops nubicus
ATGATTTTACTTGGCACAGAGGTGAGGTTGATTGGTCTGTAGTTCTCTAGGTTTTCTTTGCTGCCGTTTTTAAAAACGGGAGTTATGTTTCCCCTTTTCCAGTCTCTGACAACTTCTTTGCTAGTTTACTATGACTTCTCAAATATGATGGCTAGTGGCCTAGCAACTTCAGCCACCAGTTCCGTTAGGACCCATGGATGTATCTCATGTATATCATGATGGAAGCTGGTTTTGGTCTTTTTTTGTCTTTTTTTTTGTTTTTTTTTTTTTTTCTTTTCCTCTGAGAGTTTTGGTTTATGGACAAAGAACGTTTTAAACTTTGAAACCAAGAGCATTGGTACAATAGTTGCATAGCTAGAACCTCCCATTTTGCTTTTACCTTATCTTTTTATATATAAGATGCCTAGATTTAATAAATAAATTCTTGTAAGCATAGAGTTATAAATGAGATGTTAAGACATGACATTGGAATTACTATTGTGTTATCAAATGTTACTATCTTAATCTTTAAGATTCTAACTCTGTGTTTAATTTCTTTCTTATCTCTTCAAAGTAATTTCTGTCTTCCTGTTAAAAAATGTTCTCAGTATGTTGGATAAATAGTGTCCATCTGTTTGTTTATTCTTTAATTCTTATCCAGAGAAGTAATACTTCCATCTGTGAAGAATCTTTTTGAATGGATTAAGGCATTACTTAAAACTGTTGAACTTATATCAATTATCTTATATCATTATTTTTAAAGTAATTCCAGAAGCAGATATTCATTTAAGCTCTAGTTCTGTGAACAGAACCCCTTGCTACCTAATATATATTTTGTAAGAGTCAAATACATTGAAACTGTAGACATCCTGTGATTTGAAAGATACACTTAGGAGTTTAGAGAAAGAGAATAGTGTTTTTAGCAAACATGAGTAGACATCCAGCTCTCAGTCAAAATCAATGCTATTTCCATAGCAAGCTTCCTTTTATGGGGTAAACACCTGTTTTTTAAAAGAATAAACAAAAGGTAAAGCAGTAGGAATTATGTATGTCCAGATATAGATGTTTTTAGACTAAAGATTTTCAATTGTTTGCTAATGAAAATTCATTTCTTCTCACCAAATTGCTGCCACCTTGCTTTTCACGCATAATTACCATGTTTGCTGTTCTGTAGCTCTGAGTGAATCGTGACAATAATTCAGATGTAAAACTGCATACGTTTTTGATGTATGGTATATTACTTTCTTCTATGGGTTTTCTTTCCCTTTTCTTCATTCAGACCATCAGCATACCAATTTCCAGAGGACAACATTTGTCTCTAGTGTTCTTGTATTCCTAAGCCTGATATTTTGCTTCATTTTCTTCATATGCACTAACAATGTACTTATCATGCCAAATATTTTTTTTAGTGGAATTATTGTAATACAGTACTTGCTAAGCAATTTCTGTCAATAATAACTCAAATTTTTCTTTCAGAGTCTCCTAGGTTTGGATAGGGTAAGGTTAATTTTCATAAGGAGCTGGGAGGGCCCATGGACCAAATAGCTATGATAAAGATGTCATGTCCACCACATAAGAGGAGAGCTAGTAGGGGTGGGGAGGTGGGGTGAAGGGATTGGGAAAGCATGTGATTTGAGCAAGATGTGATCTCTCTGTTTGTATTGTTCTATTCAACTGTCCTTATCCCATGAAAGGACATGGTTTGGGACCTGATGGTGACCAACACAAGTGAACTCGTTGGGTACATCAAGACTGAAGGCAGCCTGGGCTGCAGTGACCAAACCCTGGTTCAGTTCATCGTGCTAAAGGATATAGGACAGAAAGCATGTGATTTGAGCAAGATGTGATCTCTCTGTTTGTATTGTTCTATTCAACTGTCCTTATCCCATGAAAGGACATGGTTTGGGACCTGATGGTGACCAACACAAGTGAACTCGTTGGGTACATCAAGACTGAAGGCAGCCTGGGCTGCAGTGACCAAACCCTGGTTCAGTTCATCGTGCTAAAGGATATAGGACAGATGAAAAACAATGTCAGCACCCTAAACTTTAGGAAGGCAAACTTCCAGCTCTTCAAGGAGTTGCTCACAAGCAGCCTGTGCAACTGTGATGTGATGATACGAACTTCCTTGTGGTTTTGAGGGCATCTGGTCGCATGAATTGAACAAAGGATTCTGTAAGTATCTAAAGCAGAAGAGGAAGGTCAAAGAAGGTATACCCACCCTAGTGATAAACAATGGTGAATTAGTAACATCAGATGCGGAGAAGGCTGAGGTACTCAACACCCTTGTTATCTCAGTTTTCACCAGCAACCCTTCTCTTCACAGCCCTCAAGTTGGTGGCCCACAGGACAAGGACCAGGTAGACAAAGTGCCTCCCACTGTAAACAAGGACAAGGTTAACAGCTACTTGAGGAACCTGAACATAATTAAGTTCGTGGGACTTGGTGGTTTACATCCCAGAATATTGAAGGAACTGGCTGATGCAGTTGCTGAGTCACTCTCCACAACATCATAGAAGTCACGGCAG
>NW_008600030.1:2643-3244 GCF_000691845.1 Merops nubicus
GGCACAGGGAGGACAGGTGGGTAACCCTAGGTAGTCAGCATGGATTTACCAGGGGAAAGTCCTGTCTGACCAACCTGGTGGCCTTCTATAATAAAGTGACTGCATCAGTTGACAAGGGAAGACCTAGGGATGTCATCGATCTGGACTTCTGCAAGGCCTTTGACATGGTTCTCCACAATATCCTAATCTCTAAATTGGGGAGGTACAGGTTTGATGGGTGGATAGTTCAGTGGATTAAGAACTGGCTGGATGGTTGCATCCAGAGAGTGATGGTCAATGTCTTGATGTCCAAATGGAAGATGGTGATGAGTGGTGTCCCTCAGGGATCTGTGCTGGGATCAGTGTTGTTTAATATCTTCTTTAATGATATTGACAGCAACATTGAGTAGACCCTCAGCAAGTTTGTGTATAATATCAAGCAGGGAGGTGCAGATGATTTGCCAGAGGAACAGGATGCCATCCAGAGGTATCTGGACAATCTTAAGAAGCAGGCCCATGTGAACCTCATAACATTAAACAAGGCCAGGTGCAGTCCTACTCCTGGATCAGGGCAATCCTCATTATCGATGCAGTCTGGGCGATGATGGGATTGACAAACGCC
>NW_008600030.1:3515-3752 GCF_000691845.1 Merops nubicus
ACCTCTCCTATGAAGCCAGGCTCAGGGAGTTGGGGCTGTTCAGTCCGGAGAAGAGGAGGCTTCAGGGGGAACTTTTTAGTGACCTTCCAGTACCTGAAGGGGACCTACTTGAAGGCAGGGAAGGGACTGTTCACAAGGGTTTGTAATGATAGGACAAAGAGTAATGGTTTTAAACTAGAAAGGGCAGATTTAGACTGTATATGAGAAAAAAATTCTTTAATATGAGTGATAGATCAT
>NW_008600031.1:0-12301 GCF_000691845.1 Merops nubicus
TGAGCGTGGTGAGGGGGTTTACTCTGTTTCCCCTGAGTTAAAAAAGTCACAAAGAGCCTGACCCGGTGCCCCTTTGGTACCGGATTGTGACAGATTCCATCAGCAGATGTGGCCCTTAATTTAGGATTCTTCACTAGAAATCATCACTCAGTTGAAAGAATGGAAGCTTCTGTCTTCCCGTATTCTTCCATGCTAGGCAGTTCAATAGGAGTCAGTCAAAATGTAGTAACTGAGGCATGAATTATGGCTTTGTTTCCTTGCACCAACCTCTTTTACTAGTGTGACTGGAAATTCTGATGACTGAAGGAAAATCTAGGCTCATGACTATAGATTAGAAGGCAAGACTGCACCTCCAACATTTTTAACATGGAGGTCTGTACTCATCAATACTTTTAGTGTGACTCAAAACCTACACCACTTCTTTGAAATCAAACCTGTACAGAGGTTTGCTTTGTGTTTTGCACCTTTGCTGTAGCAGACCCCAAATTAAATAAGGTTTAGAAATTGGTTCTAAATTAATTGGAAGGAGTACAAGATCAAAGTTTAATCCATACAAATAGCCAAAGACATAATCACAAATATTTAGGTTTTAAAAAGCATACATTTGATTTTAAAAATATTTACCTACTAAGCTATTTCCACGTTGCAAGTCATAAAGATTTCAGAATTATGAGACAGATGGTATCAGTGATTTAAGTAGTTATCATAACACACAATTTGGAGAATAAAAGGTTTGTTGAAAGTGGCTAAGGACCTTTTTTATTTTTCCCACAGACAAATAAGCACCAGCTTTTCCACTATACACAGCATCCCTATCTTAGTTTTCACATCTCAGTTATGTCAAGAGCAAAACACAGTAAGAAAAATCTTGAAAATAAAGCTTACTTGCTTCCAAATTGCAATAAACCTGTTTCCAAAGAGAAAGAAAGCAAAAAAAAAAAAGTAGGGTTGTGACTCACTTTTGGAAGTCCAGTGGCTTGTAGTGCGATATATAGATCGTATTAAGAAACTCAGATGCATTTGGTTTTACAATATCAGCTGTCTAAATTGTAGACAAATATGTTTATAAACAGGATTATTGGCTCACTATATCATGCAATAATTTGAGAATTTTTCCCCGTTTGGACTCAGTCTAACAGCTATTTCTTCCATTAAGATTGCTCCAGTCCTTCCCCTCACACGTTTTTTTTATTTAATGGGATAACACGTGTTTTGAAAAGATGAGAAATTTCTCTTTGCAGTTCAACTTCTTTTATAACTGAAGAAAGAAAAACAAGAAAGAGAAGGGGATGAAAAAGATAGCATTCTCATTTTTTATTTCTGTAGGCACTGACCAGTTGGTTTATCAGTTTTACTGAATGGTAAGAGGAAATGGTTATGATTAAATATGTCTTTTTGCTTGTCTTGGACTCTGGGGTTGTTCAAATAAGGTCTAAATCAGCTAAATTTTCCTGCTCTAAGTAGAATTTTGACAAGGTATTGAGCCAACAATCTCTACTCAGGATTGTCTGTAGTTTTGTCACAAGACTTTAAATAAGTATAGAACTGATGTGTCACATTACATGCATTATAAAAACCCCAGAGATTCTCATATAGGAAATCAATGGCCATTACATTTAAGTAGGTGCATAACAGAGTTATCTACATACTGCATTTTCACAGGCAGATTGTTCTGCTGTTCTCATATGGCTGACAACTTGGATATAAGAAAATGTAAATATCAAAGATCACAATAAGCTACAAATCTGAAATGTGCACCAAATGTATCAGAATCATGGAAGTTTATAACAAACACATTTGAATCTTCTAGCTCCCATATATACTTCCCACATATTACTGTCATTTGCTAACTGAATTATGGGATCTGAGTAACCAATGTCTTAACTGCTATTACTACCCAAGTTGAGTCCCAGTCTGTTCACCTAAATCTATCTGTCAAAGCATGTAGCATAATTGCTATATAGGATTCATTATATTCTACTGTTAATTTTCCTATTTCAAAGATAACAACAAAGGTTACAAATTCCAACATCATTAAAGACCTTCAATGCTTAGGCACTAACAAAAACTGCCAACCGCATTTTGAGAATGGATATAAAATGTTGTTGGGAGAAAAAAAGAAAAAAAAAAAAAAAAGTAATTTCCTTTAAAATACATAAAAAGCCTAGAATGATTTAGCTAGAAACACAGAATTATTCTTAACTCTCAAGTAACAAAGAGATCGTTTTAAAGGTTTTCTAAAAAATTAGGACACTATATATTATTTTCTGCTATCAATGCTCTTCCAGTGCTTTTCCAGAGCATAGGATTGTAATGGGGAGTGAAATTCAAACCTCAGAGAAGGTTCACCTATTCATCAATTATCAGACCAAAAAGGATCATTAGAATATCTAGTCTAACATTCTGTACAATATAATATTTCATGCAGTTATATTTGATATGAATCTATAACATAGTTTTCAGAAGTTGGTCTTGTAGAATGCAGTTACCTATCACATCTAAGAATGGAGGGTTTTTACTAGAGGCTGTACTTGCAAAGTCTTTTGAACAGATTCTTGAAGTGTCCATCTCAGTAATTGAAAATCATTCAATCTGTATGTCTTTTTACACAATAGACCAGTGTTAGAGAGAGAAATTACCAGTTTCTACTAAGGATCCTGGAGGAAATTGCACTGCACTGTGGTAACCAGATTTAGATTAACAAAAAATAACTGTAATTCTCTGTACACTACTAATAAACTTACTACTTAATACCACGTGGTTTTGCAGTTTCTTTGCACAGAAGTTTTTATTGCAGTGCATTGACTTGTTATAACCATATTTTTTTTTCAGCAAGCTAACTTAGCTCTAATTTAAATGCATATAGATCTTTAAATGTGTATTTCAAGTATTTTGATAAGTCCTTGTCATATATGAATACACAAGATAAATTCTGTCACATCTGAGAACTCATAACAGAGTTTTAAGAACAAGCGCAAGACTTTCTTTAAGTTGAGATCACAAAATCTTATCTTTTTAGAGTTGCAGTCTTTGAGGAAAATGCATTTAAAAAGCTCACACTCTGTAAGTCAGATATAACATGGTCAGTTCTACTCTGTTTTTGAACCAGATAGCTTCATACTAAGAGAGATAACCAAAATAAAAATTTCAAGAACAATACTGGAAAAGTACAAGATAAAATTATAGCTTGATTTCCCTAGCTGAAACTGCTTCATTGATTTATGATTTGGGATTAGGTATAAAGCTGACTGGAGTCTCTCTTCAGCTTCTGTTTCAACAAAGGTAAAAATCAGAGTGTCAATATCCATAATAATAAAATTTAAATCCAGAGTGTTTACAGCTCAGGACAAGAGAAATTATTTTTGAGTTTCTAGACACTGTGGTACAGCTGTTCTGACAGCAGTTACCAAAACTTTGGAACATCTAAACTCTATCCTTGATCTGACCTTGAATCTAAGATCTCATTTAAATGAAACCCTAACATTATCTTTTTGATACATATTTTGACATGGCTGACTTCAACTCAGTTTTATCCCATAAACACATTTGTTTGAAATTCCCACAGCTTTTAAATAAATGTTTAGTAATAACACTGACTGTGGTGAAGCATTCACCATCTGGCTATTGTATTTTGACCATACCCATGAAATATATTTCCATCCCTTAAGCAAAACTATAATAGCATACTCTTTTTATTATTAAAGCACACATAGTTTGTAACTCTGTATGTCATATAAATCTTGCAATATAGCATCATTACTTTGAATAAAATGAGAGCTTATGACGTTAATATTTCAAGTATCTTTTCCTTTTCTTTTTAAATTAAAGTCTTATTACAACCTTGTTGTGGTTTGAGGCTTGGAGTGGGGGTGTGACCTTCCAGCACCTGGGAGGACCCTGGGTGGGGGTGAACCGTGTATTCCCTCCCCTTCTGTTCCACACTCTGGAAAGAGGCAGGAAGTGGGTGCTAGCCCCTGCTCCTGCCCTGCGGCTCCAGGTCCGGGTGTGCTTTTGCTCCATAGGACCTTGGAACAATTCTGAGGATTTTGTATATCTTGTTTTACTTTTGTATTTCCCCAATCTTTGTATATATTTTTTACCTCCCTTTTTCATTTTCTGTTCCCTGTTAAAAAATATACTTTATTTTTTTCATTTAACTCCCAATCAGCTTCAAAGTCTCTCTCTCCCTCTATCGCTGGGGGGGAGGTGAGTACATAGTTCTGTTCCGTGTGGGTCCTGCCCTGAACCCCTTTTTACACGGAACTGGAGCAAACCTCAACATAGTCTATTGGAGTAACAATTTTACAGCATAATGTAGGAAGTTCCATTAATGATTTTTTGCTGATCATCTCATGAGGGAACAGGTGAAAGTGAAAGAGTTTTTCACTTTACTGTTTTGCATACTGTTGTCAGCACTCTCTGATCATTGACACACTAGTTCAAAATGGCTTCTAATGGCTTTCCAGCTCATCAGGCATTATTTTTCAAATGATATCTAGAAAACAGGTAAGCTTTTAAAACTGTAAAATGAAGATTGAATTCCATGACACTCTGAAACAGATAGTGTGATACAGAATAATAGTTCAGGAAACATACTATCGAGAACGGCTTCCATGCACATTAGGTGACAAAAAGTCCTCTGAAGACTGGATATCTGAAGAGCCTTTTACCTCTTTTTTGTTATTTCTTATCTAGAATAGATCATCAGTAATATTTTTCAGTAATAAAATAACACCTAAACAAAAATTGTGGTCTTAGTCTTAAAAAATACTTAACAACAAATTGTCAAGTGTACTGTACTTTATAAAATTTGTATTTAGTTGAATGGAACTGAAACGATAGATAAGGTTTTTGTTCAGAGATCATGGTAACTTTTAAAGCTTAAACTTAATAATAAATAACATGTAGAAGTGAGTCAAAGGAGAAATTATGTTTTCAAAAACCTATATTAATCTTCCAAGTCAAAGTAAAAAAAAGTTTGATTCAAGGGAAAAAAATGAGGGTCCTAAGAACTGTTATGTCTGAGCTACAGAACTGACATTTCTCCATTGACCAGAGATGTACTTTTCCAGATAATGGAAAGCATATCTGCAGGAACTGCAGTAGATGGCAAAAAATCTGTGGATGCATTCGATGTATTCTTGCTACAAAGAGCAGATGTATAGATAGAAGTAGTATGATTACATTCCGTGTGTGCATACTGGTAAATTTACTGGAAGGAAGTTTAGAGAAGAATATTTATGACTGAAATGTCAATGGTTCAAAGACTTCAGAAAGGGTAAGTAACTTTTCCTGCATGAGCTTCCTCAGTCATTTAACATCTGAAAACTAACCTAACCAGATGGAGCTGCAAGTTCTGAGTAGAATGAAGGAACACACGCTCAAGTATCTACACAACACTGTTGTCCTGGCTCAGTGATGGCACACACGCATATTTTGCAGTTTCCTATTTTCACAGTTGGCTTTTTAGATTTAATTTTATAGTTAATATTGCTTTAAAACACTGTTAAAATAAAAATTAGTATTACTTAGAGGAAAAGGAGGAAAAATGTGTAAGAAGTTGTATTTTATGATCAATCATGGCAAAAAAGTGACAAAGTGGCAGGCTGCAACTTGACTTACTTGGCATAATGTGTTCATGAAAGTGATAAGCTGCAACCTGACTTATTTGGCATGATGTGTTCATGAAAATGATTGGCACAAATCAGTAAGCCTAAAGAGCACATCAAAAAACACTTAGGACTTTGTAACTGCTAAAACTTACATCTTTCATTTACTATAAAACTCTGCTTTAAATGTATGTTTTAAAATGTTGTAACAGAAAACTGGTGTCACATTTTCCCTTCAGGCTTTTAGCAGTTTTTTGGGTTTGTTTTTTGTTTGTTTGTTTTTTTTTGTGTTTTTTTTTGTTTGTTTGTTTGTTTGTTTTTGTTTTGTTGGTGATTTTGTTGTTGTTGTTGTTTTGTTTTGTTTTGTTTTTTTGGTTGGTTGCTTAGTTGGTTGGTTGTTTTTTTCTGGTAACATCTCTTACTTGTCTTTCCCTTAGCACTTATTGATAGAGGGGACTGTTCTATTTTCTTTAGTATAGAAGGTTTTACATTACAAAGTATTCGTGCTTTTTTGCTACCTTGTACTCCATATACTTCACAACTCTTTCTTCTCTTCCTTACTAGTTTTAGATTGCTATCCTGTCTTGGTCCGGTCAACATCTAACTCAGCTTGAACTAGAGACAGGTTCTTATTTAGTAAAAATACTTAAGACTAGCAAAAATGCAATACCATAAAAAATAAAACAAGCATATGCTTATGAAAACAATCATGGAAGTGAAGAAACCTCACATGTAATAAATATTTAATCTGTTTTATTGTCTCCTTTTGACTCCATACAGTCAACAGTTAAGGTCCTAGTATCGTCATTATACTGAGAAATATAAATCGTGTAATTGCTTACACCTATATGGTTGATCTGTTACATCAGTTTGGTTTGCTGATGTATGCAAAAATGATGTATTAGAATTTTAAAGAAGCATTGAACAAAATGTATGGAAAATTTAAGGTAATATCTTGCTTAATTAATTTGCTGTAAAAGTAAACACTTTCTACTCTAAAGCAGGCTTTTATCAAAGTGTATTCCATTCTCAGCTTCTATTTGCACCACCCTCTGCCATCTCCATCTTTATTTCTGTATTCTTCTAACAAAGAAATTGTTGAACTAGTGGTTAGTAGATGCTGTGTGTCCTAGAAGAGGTTGCTTTGGAGATGTTTGAGTAGTTCCATCTCCAGGAAGCTGTGAAATTTTCAGGAAAGCATGTTCTATATATGAGAGTTATATGCAACTTCTTCCAAGCCTGACTTGATCAAGTTTCATATCACTGTCACTGAAGTTGTAGATGAACAAACATGATATACCACTTCAGTATCCTATTCCCATCATTCTATACAGCTATCAAAAACCAAACTGTATCCTTAAAAAGAAACAATCTTCTCATATGAGGTTTATTACCCTACTGGGTTATTATTGCCTGTTATAAGACAATTTATAGGACTCATAAACATGGGTTCCTATTTCATGCCTTGATTGAACTCTTTTTGCTCTCAAGAAAGTATGCACTTGCGTATTGCTTTTGTCCTCATTCCAGCCTGATTTCATTCTATTACCCTTTGGGCCACTTCTCCCTTACCATTCTTCTTATCTAACAAGTCAGAATGTTCCTTCTTCAGTTCTGAGCTGAACACAATCTTGCCTCGCTTCCCTCACTGTCTGTAGCCTGCTAAGAGGTACAGATACTATCTTCCCTGCATGTCAGACAGATTTCTCTCAACTCCTTGTAGCCTGTCAGATAGACTATGTCCATACTGCTAAGAAGGGAGCCAGGGATTCTCTCACCACTAGAGAATTGTTAAAAGATAAAACTAGCTCAGCCAAGGCTGGGTCAGAAGAGTTATGAGCATCCCAAGGACTATCAAGTCAGTACAAACACTACTGACTTTTGTTAGAAATGTTGTTATTTACCAGGATGCAATTTCATTTTAAATTGTACTTGAAACTGCCAGTGACTTCATCGATTATATATTTCAAAAGCTTGCCAAATAAAGTAGGTTCAATTTGATGCACAGCATATGAAAGCTCTATCTTGAGAATTTGTCTAGTCAGGTATTAATTTTACCTATTTGTAGTTATAAATATTTTGAGAATAATAGTTATAAACTGAAGTGCTGAACAAAAATCTGACACCAATTAAAACTGCAAATTTCTGGTTTCCATATCTATAAGACACTTTTAGGTCTATTTCAGACTAATTCAGAATTTGATTTATTTGGAAGCACTGGGTAAAAAGAAACACAAACAAGACCTTCAGTCACGTATTTTAAATCCTGTTGAAAAACACCAGAGGATTAACCTCAATAGTAGCAATATAGTATCTCATGTGTAAGCATATTATAGTGTCCTCTCTCGTGTGTGACTGTGGCACACTGTTGGTGAAAGTGCCACAGAAATAGACATTTCCTATTTGAAGGAAAACATCTTTGAAATTCCTCAAAGGGAAAACTGAAATCATCTTGCAGAGATCTCTATGAAGCAGTTGTAGACTTTTTTACAGAAGATAGGAGCTTTAAAGGAGTGTGAGTGCAACATTACCCTTTTATCTGGAGTTACTATATGATATATCAGATGAAAAGTCACTGCAGTTTCTCAGAAAGTAGTGGCCTAAGAATTCAATACAAATTAGTCATAGAAAGCATAAGACTTGTAAATGTGCTAAAAAATAAATGCAAACAGGCAAAAAGTAACATGTAAAACAATGTGGTTATAAAAGAAGGTGTTGTGCTTAGAAATGCAATTCCTTTTGATTTCATGTATTAGTGTTGTTAAAGACACTACAAAGACTGGTAGACTTAGGATATGATTTCCAAGATAAGGCCTTTACACAGTAAGCTTTGATGATAAGATGTAGTACACATACAAAAAAGCCAAAATAATAAAATGCACTTATATCTCTTAATAGACACCTTAAAGGTAAACTTTCAAAATGTAAACTTTAAAATTATTTTTTTTTCATGAAATTTAATAATGTAACAGTCTAATATCCAAACTGTACAACCTGAAAATGCATATTCATTTTCTTAAAGACTGAGGTATCAGAGAATCTGATATTTTTTTTCTTCAGATGAATCCCTAGGATACTGAGACACATGAAATCATAATGCAACTTGTGTAATTTGTGTACAGATGTACTTATATGTCCTGTGTCTGTCTGTGTATCCCTCAGTATAACATTATAAATATATTGGTATGGAGAAATGTTTTGAGCAGTGCTCCAGATGCATAGGGCATTTCTTTTCTGTAAGTTACAGGGCTCATGGATCTACTTGTTAGAGCAATGCTACAAAATAAAATAGCTTTAAAATGCAAGATTCCATTCAGTACCTTATCAATACAGTATGCTCATTATTTTGTGTAACACTGTATATGGCAATTTTACATCAGAATAGAGACAATATCCCAAAAATCAATTGGTAAAAGTGCAGCATTTATGGGAAAAGAAGGGGGGGGGGGGAGGAAGAGAAAATTAAAAAAGAACCTGTTTAGATTAAAAATAACATTAGGAAAATACATTAGAAAAATGTAAACTGTGTTTACATTGATCAACCTGTTGTACTCTCTGGGAAAAAAAAAAAATAAATTAATTTCTTTTAGCTTTTGTTTGCTTTTCTTCCTCTTATTTCTCATCCTCTATTTTGAGGTCACCTTCAGCCAAGTCTTTTCTGTCCCACATTTCTACAACCACCCAGTTCCACTATCAGTCCCTAGTAGCAATGAGTAAATGGGCTGCACTTCCAGGGGGACTAGCAGCAGTTCTTCAGCAAGGTCTGGATTTTTTCTTTTGATTGGTTTGTTTCTGGCCGTACTGACACAACTTTTTTTTTTTTTTTCCTCCCTTCCCTAAAGCATCTCCATCTATTGACAATCCACAATAAATCATAGAATGTTTTGGGTTGGAAGAGACGTTTAAAGGTCATCTAGTCCAACCTCCCCTGCAGTAAGCAGGAACATCCCCAACTAGATCCGGTTGCTCAGAGCCCCATCAAACCTGACGAACCTGATCTGGTCAACGACCTGGAACTTGTAGAAGTAACTGAAAGCAAACAAAAGCTATAACTGTTACATAGGGCAGGTAAGTGTCATTCTGTGTACAGTGTCTCTTCAGGCCTTTCTCAGTGCTGCATAGTCTCATTTTCTGAAAATCTTTTAATCCACAATTAAATTTTGTCAGTGGAGGAAATAGACTGATGTGATTTCAAACGGAGGACAAAGAAAGACAAACTATGCTTATGGCTAAAAACTATACCAAGGCTGAAAAAAATATTCTGTCACTGAAAACATTAGATTGCAAACTGGAATGTAGAATTACTAAAATATTACTTGATAAGTGACAAACTTATGTTGTTCATTGATCAGAAAACACTTCCAATGCAACGTAGGATGAAGGACACAAATCACAGAATTATGATGTTCCCATGCAACCAAATGCTTTAAACTATCTGGCAGTACATATGAAGAAATATCTGACTTCTAAAGCCAGTTGTTCTGATTCTCATTTCCTTCAGGCAAATAGAGAGGAAAATGGTCAAACAAATAGCAAAAATTCTTCCACAGCCTCCCTACCCATGAAATCAAACAAAGACAGGCACAGACAGGCATGTATATGCTGGATTTTCTACCTAAATGACACAAGGAGGAATGTGTCAGTTCATGGCATCACTGTCGTGGAACAGTGAGATATACCTGTACCTGCTGGAACTGTTACAGAAGGAACAGCTACAAGGCTTTTAACTCAGTTAAGATTGGAAGCTGAGAAGTGTATTTGCAAATACAATGGACTTTTTCAGAAACCATTCTTAGTCTTTTAAAGAGCAATACAGACTTAAGTAAAATTCTTATTGGTATTTCTATTAAGTGTTATTTTACACCACAGTTCACACAACAAATAATTAAGTACTAATATCATAAAGAAATAAACTTTTCCCCATCTCTCTCATATCTGGACTTATGATTTAGAGGTTCAAAAGGGCAGTAAATGCAGTGCCTGTAATACCATTTCCCTTTGAGTAGGTTGATCAGAACAGAGAAATAACCCAGTTTGATAATAGCCAAGAAAGTAAAGCTATTCAGTCCTTTCTAATTACACTAGTTGTTTGCAACTACAGAGCAATTTTTCCTTATCATGGGAAATGAAAACTTTAGATTGCTTTAGTTTCATTCACATTCTAATTTATTTATTATTGCTTTTGTCTTCTTGGTATAGAATCCTCAATCTACTCATTTCTATTTCAAAAAAATTCCTTAGAACTTTCATTTACATAAAGAGAAATAAAAATAGCTTTTGATCCAATATCTTTTATTGGATTATCTGTTGTGGGTTCCTTTTGTTTTCTCATCTGTTTGGATTTTTTTTTCTTTTTTTCTCGATGGTTTCTTCATTATGCCTGAAGCATGTTCTTGTTTCCAATGTCTGCTATGTAACTTTAATGTCCCTCAGCACAGTAGGACAGTCCTGGGAGTCTGATGTTGTATTTACTGCATGAACAACAACTTAATTAAGTCATGGTTTAGAAATATCTCAGTGCATTGTTGATACTATTGCACTTGGGCATGTATCACATTGTTCTGACAAATGTGTTGGGAGGTTTGCTTTGTAGTTCTCCTTGTTTCTGGAACTACTGGCTAAGGACCCTGGAACAAATTGTTTCTATTGCACAACTGGGGATAGTGCTCTCAGTTCCAAAACCGAGCACAAAAGAGTCAGGATGAGGACCAAAGTTCTTTCAAGGCAGGACACAATTTGAATTAGAATTAGACCTGCTTCACTTTCATTATATCTCATATGCCTAACATAGCAGATTATATTTCTTTTTTTTCCCCCTACTTTAATAATACAAAAAAAAAGGGGATAAAATTCCTTCTTCCATTGCTTTTTATATGTACAGCTAGAGAGGCTGAAAAATAGAGAGGAAAGTACTTTATTATGCATTCTGTGAAAGCTGGACCACAATTTTCTGTTCTATTCAATTGCCTCAAACTCTGTGTGGTATATTCACTTGGATCACGTAGGTATAAATGAAACCAGTTGGGCTTGATTTTTCATCAGTTTTCATCAAGTGCAATTATTTATAACTTTGTGAAGCAAGTCCAAGGTGAAAGTGAACTGAGACAAAAAAGATATTTTCACAATTACTGCCCTTAGATAATGAGAATAGACCACAGTGCTAGGAAGATCAAATTGGCATAGCCTTTTTGGAGGAAGGCTAAAGCTGGTGTTCAGAAATTAGTACATTAATTAGTACAGGCTTAGTATTACATAAAACAGAAATGCTATAATACTATACAGAAAAATGACAATATTTGACACAAGGATGAACCAAAACCACAGGGTTCCTAGCACTGTAAACCCACAACTGTTAACAGTATAGATAGAAATAAAAGATTTCACAAAGTAGGGTTTAAGCTAGATATTATTACCTTCAGAACTAATTTTGTGCATTTCATATCTCTTCATATATATTTAAACAAATTATTTGAGAAGTCCATCTAAAATTTCTGGTCCAATGACTCTTCATATATTTGCTTGTTCCCTACATGTTATTGTTCCAGTTGGAATAGTAGACTCAGAGAACCGTACAATCACAGAATGGTTTGGATTGGAATGGTCCTTCAGAGATCATCTAGTTAAACCCTCCCCTGCCATAAACAGGGACAATTTTCACTACCATGTTACTTTTCAAAAATATATTTAAAGGG